>NW_027458884.1:0-41913 GCF_050624435.1 Tenrec ecaudatus
AGGGCTCCCCTAACCTTAGGCTAGGGCACCACTAGGCTTAGGTTAAGGAAAGGGCTCCCCTAGCCTTAGGCTAGGGCTCCCCTATCCTTACGTTAGGGCACCCCTAGGCTTAGGCCAAGGCTAGGGATCCCCTCGCCTTAGGCTAGGGCACCTTTAGGCTTAGGCTAAGGCTAGTGCTCCCTAGGCTTAGGCTAAGGCTAGGACTCCCTAGCCTTAGGTTAGGTCTCCCCTAGCCTTAGGCTAGGGCACCCGTAGGCTTAGGCTAAGGCTAGGGCTCCCCTAGCCTTAGGCTAGGGCTCCCCTAGCTTAGGTTAGGGCACCCCTAGGCTTGGGCTAAGGCTAGCGCTCCCCTAGCCTTAGGCTAAGGCTAGGGCTCCCCTAGCCTTAGGTTAGGGCTCCCCTAGCCTTAGGCTGGGGCACCCCTAGGTTTAGGCTAAGGCTATGGTTCCCCTAGCCTTAGGATAGGGCTCCCCTAGCCTTAGTCTAGGGCTCCCCTAGGATTAGGCTAGGGCTCCCCTAGGCTTACGCTAGGGCTCCCCGAGCCTTAGGCTAGAGCTCCCCGAACCTTTAGGCTAGGCTCCCCTAGCCTTACGGTAGTGTTCCCCTAACCTTAGGCTAGGGCACCCCTAGGCTTACGCTAAGACTAGGGCTCCCCTAGCCTTAGGCTAGTGCTCCCCTAGCCTTAGCCTAGGGCACCCCTAGCCTTGGGCTGGGGCTCCCCTAGCCTTAGGCTAGGGCACCCCTTGGATTAGGCTAAGGCTAGGGCTCCCCTAGCCTTAGGCTAGGGCTCCCCTAGCCTTAGGCTAGGGCACCCCTAGGCTTAGGCTAAGGCTAGGGCTCCCTGAGACTTAGGCTAGGGCTCCCTTTCCTTAGGCTAGGGCACCCCTAGGCTACGGCTAAGGCGAGGGCTCCCCAAGCCTTAGGATAGGGCTCCCATAGCCTTAGGCTAGGGCACCCGTAGGCTTAGGCTAAGGCTAGGCTCCCCTAGCCTTAGGCTAGGGCTCCCTAGCCTTAGGTTAGGGCACCCCTAGGCTTGGGCTAAGGGTAGCACTCCCCTAGCCTTAGGCTAGGGCACCCCTAGGTTTAGGCTAAGGCTATGTTTCCCCTAGCCTTAGGATAGGGCTCCGCGAGCCTTAGTCTACGGCTCCCCTAGGCTTAGGCTAGGGCTCCCCTAGGCTTAGGCTAAGGCTAGCGCTCCACTCGAGTTAGGTAATGGCACCCCTAGGCTTACACTAGGGCTCCCCGTGCCTAGGCTAGAGCTCCCCGAACCTTAGGCTATGGCTTCCTAGCCTTAGGGTAGTGTTCCCCTAACCTTAAGCTAGGGCACCCCTAGGCTTAGGCTAAGGCTAGGGCTCCCCTAGCCTTAGGCTAGTGCTCCCCTAGCCTTAGCCTAGGGCACCCCTAGGCTTAGGCTAAGGTTAGGTCTCCCCTAGCCTTAGGCTAGGGCTCCCCTAGCCTTGGGCTGGGGCTCCCTAACCTTAGGCTAGGGCTCCCCTATCCTTAGGCTAGGGCTCCCCTAGCTTAGGCTAGGGCTTTTCTAGACTTAGGTTAGGGCACTCCTAAGCTCAGGCTAAGGCTAGCGCTCCACAAGCCTTAGGCTAGGGCACTTTTAGGCTTAGGCTTAGGCTAGGGCTCCCCTAGCCTTAGGCTAAGGCTCCCCTAGGCTTAGGCTAAGGCTAGGGCTCCCTGAGACTTAGGCTAGGGCTCCCTAGCCTTAGGCTAGTGCACCCCTAGGCTTAGGCTAAGTCTAGGGCTCCCCTAGCCTTAGGCTAGTGCTCCCCTAGCCTTAGGCTAGGGCACCCTAGGCTTAGGGTAAGGCTAGGGCTCCCTGAGACTTAGGCTAGGGCTCCCTTACCTTAGGCTAGGGCACCCCTAGGCTAAGGCTAAGGCGAGTGCTCCCCTAGCCTTAGGTTAGGGCTCCCTAGCCTTAGGCTAGGGCACACCTAGGCTTAGACTAAGGCTAGGGCTCCCGAGCCTTAGGCTAGGGCTCCCATAGCCTTAGGCTAGTGTACCCCTAACCTTAGGCTAGGGCACCCTTAGGCTTAGGCTAAGGCTAGGTCTCCCCTAGCCTTTGGCTAGGGCTCCCCTAGCCTTAGGCTAGGTCTTTTCTAGACTTAGGTTAGGGCACCCCTAGGTTTAGGCTAAAGCTAGCGCTCCCCAAGCCTTAGGCTAGGGCACTTTTAGGCTTAGGCTAAGGCTAGGGCTCCCCTAGCCTTAGGCTAAGGCTCCCCTAGCCTTAGGCTAGGGATCCCCTAGCCTTAGGCTTGGGCGCCCCTAGGCTTAGGCTAAGGCTAGGGCTCCCTAGCCTTAGGTTAGAGCTCCCCTAGCCTTAGGCTAGGGCACCCGTAGGCTTAGGCTAAGTCTAGGACTCCCCTAGCCTTAGGCTAGGGCACCCCTAGCCTTATGCTAGGGCTCCCCTAACCTTAGGCTAGGGCACACCTAGCTTAGGCTAGGGCTCCCCTAGCCTTAGGCTAGTGCTCCCCTAGTCTTAGGCTAGGGCTACCCTAGGATTAGGCTAAGGCTAGGGCTCCCCTAGCCTTAGTCTAGTGTTCCCCAAGCCTTAGACTAGGGCACCCCTAGCCTTAATTTGCGGATCCCCTAGCCTTAGGCTAGGGCTCCCCTAGCCTTAGGCTAGGGAACCCCTTGGCTTAGGCTAAGGTTAGGGCTCCCCTAGCCTTAGGCTAGGGCTCCCCTAGCCTTGGGCTAGGGCTCCCCTAGCCTTAGGCTAGGCACCCCTAGGCTTAGGCTAAGGCTAGGGCTCCCCTAGCCTTAGGCTAGGGCTCCCCTAGCCTTGGGCTAGGGCTCCCCTAGCCTTAGGTTAGGCACGCCTAGGCTTAGGCTAAGGCTAGGGCTCCCCTAGCCTTAGGCTATGGCTCCCCTAGACTTGGGCTAGGGCTCCCCTAGCCTTAGGCTAGGGCTCCCTAGACTTGGGCTTGGGCTCCCCTAGCCTTAGGCTAGGGCTTTTCTAGCCTTAGGATAGGGCACCCCTAGGCTTAGGCTAAGGCTAGGGCTCCCCAAGCCTTAGACTAAGGCTCCCTTAGCCTTAGTCTACGGCTCCCCTAGCCTTAGGCTAGGGTACCCCTAGGCTTAGGCTAAGGCTAGGGCACCCCTAGCCTTAGGTTAGGGCTCCCCTAACCTTAGGCTATGGCACCCCTAGGCTTAGGTTAAGGCTAGGGCTCCTCTAGCCTTAGGCTAGGGCTCCCCTAGGTTAGGCTAAGGCTAGGGCTCCCCTAGCCTTAGGCTAGTGCTCCCCTAGCCTTAGGCTAGGCACCCCTAGGCTTAGGCTAAGGCTAGGGCTCCTCTAGCCTTAGGATAGGGCACCCCTAGGCTTAGGCTAAGGCTAGAGCTCCCCTAGCCTTAGGCTAGTGCTCCCCTAGTCTTAGGCAAGGGCACCCCTAGGCTTAGGCTAAGGCTAGGGCTCCCCTAGCCTTAGGCTAGGGCTCCCCTAGCCTTAGGCTAGGGCTCCCCTAGCCTTGGGCTAGGGCTCCCCTAGCCTTGGGCTAGGGCTCCCCTAGCCTTAGGCTAGGGCACCCCTAGGCTTAGGCTAAGGCTAGGTCTCCCCTTGCCTTAGGCTAGGGCTCCCATAGCCTCAGGCTAGTGCTCCCCTAGCCTTAGGCTAGGGCACCCCTAGGCTTAGGCTAAGTCTAGGGCTCCTCTAGCCATAGGATAGGGCACCCCTAGGCTTACGATAAGGCTAGGGCTCCCCTAGCCTTAGGTTAGGCTTCCCTAGCCTTAGGCTAGGGCTCCCCTAGCCTTGGGCTAGGGCTCCCCTAGCCTTAGGCTAGGCACCCCTAGGCTTAGGCTAAGCCTAGGGCTCCCTAGCCTTGGGCTAGGGCTCCCCTAGCCTTGGGCTAGGGCTCCCCTTGCCTTAGGCTAGGCTTTCTAGCCTTAGGTTAGGGCACCCCTAGGCTTAGGCTAAGGTTAGAGCTCCCTAGCCTTAGGCTAAGGCTCCCCTAGCCTTAGGCTACGGCTCCCCTAGCCTTAGGCTAGGGCACCCCTAGACTTAGGCTAAGGCTAGGGCTCCCTAGCCTTAGGCTAGAGCTCCCTAGCCTTAGGCTAGGTCTTCTCTAGACTTAGGTTAGGGCACCCCTAGGTTTAGGCTAAAGCTAGCGCTCCCCAAGCCTTAGGCTAGGGCACTTTTAGGCCTTGGCTAAGGCTAGGGCTTCCCTAGCCTTAGGCTAAGGCTTTCCTAGCCTTAGGTTAGGGCTCCCGTAGCCTTAGACTTGGGCACCCCTAGGCTTAGGCTAAGGCTAGGGCACCCCTATCCTTAGTTTAGGGCTCCCCTAGCCTTAGGCTATGGAACCCCAAGACTTAGGCTAAGGCTAGGGATCCCCTACCCTTAGGCTAGGGCTCCCCTAGGCTTAGGCTATGGCTACGGCTCCCTGAGACTTAGGCTAGGGCTCCCCTAGCCTTAGGCTAGGGCACCCCTAGGCTTAGGCTAAGGCTAGGGTTCCCTAGCCTTAGGCTAGTGCTCCCCTAGCCTTAGTCTAGGGCACCCCTAGGCTTAGGCTAAGGCTAAGGCTCCCCTAGCCTTAGGTTTGGGCTCCCCTAGCCTTAGGCTTGGGCTACCCTAGCCTTGGGCTAGGGCTCCCCTAACCTTAGGCTAGGGCACCCCTAGGCTTAGGCTAAGGTAGGGCTCCCCTAGCCTTAGGCTAGGGCTACCTTAGGCTTAGGCTTAGGCTAGGGCCCCCGAGCCTTGGGCTCTGGCTCCACTAGCCTTACGTTAGGGCACCCGTAGCTTATGCCAAGGCTAGAGATCCCCTAGCCTTATGTTAGGGCACCTTTAGGCTTAGGCTAAAGCTAGGGGTCCCCTCGCCTTAGGCGAGGGCACCCCTAGGCTTAGGCTAAGTCTAGGGCTCCCCTAGCCTTAGGCTAGGGCACCCCTAGGCTTAGGCTAAGGCTAGGGCTCCCCTAGCCTTAGGCTAGGGCTCCCCTAGCCTTAGGCTAGGGCTCCCCTAGGCTTAGGCTAAGGCTAGGCTCCCTAGCCTTAGGTTAGGGCTCCCCTAGCCTTAGGTTAGGGCACCCCTAGGCTCTGGCTAAGGCTAGCGCTCCCCTAGCCTTAGGCTAGGGCACTTTTAGGCTTAGGCTAAGGCTAGGGCTCCCCTAGCCTTAGGCTAGGGCACCCCTAGGCATAGGCTAAGGCTAGGGATCCCCTACCCTTAGGTTAGGGCTCCCCTAACCTTAGGCTAGGGCACCCGTAGGCTTAGGCTAAATCTAGGACTCCCCTAGCCTTAGGCTAGGGCAGCCCTAGCCTTAGGCTAGGCTCCCCTAACCTTAGGCAAGGGCACACCTAGCCTTAGGCTAGGGCTCCCCTAACCTTAGTCTAGGGCTCCCCTAGTCTTAGGCTAGGGCTCCCTAGGCTTAGGGTAAGGCTAGGGCTCCCCTAGCCTTAGGCTACTGCTCCCATAGCCTTAGACTAGGGCACCCCTAGCCTTAGGCTAGGGCACTCCAAGGCTTAGGCTAGTGCTCCCCTAGCGTTAGGTAAGGGCACCCCTAGGCTTAGGCTAGGCTCCCCGAGCCTTAGGCTAGTGTTCCCCTAACCTTAGGCTAGGGCACCCCTAGGCTTAGGCTATGGCTAGGCTCCCTAGACTAAGGCTAGTGCTCCCCTAGCCTTAGGCTAGGCACCCATAGGCTTAGGCTAAGGCTAGGGCTCCCCTAGCCTTAGGCTAGGGCTCTCCTAGCCTTGGGCTAGGGCTCCCCTAGCCTTAGGCTAGGGCACCCCTAGGCTTAGGCTAAGGCTAGGCTCCCCTAGCCTTAGGCTAGGGCTCCCCTAGCCTTAGGCTAGGGCACCCCTAAGCTTAGTCTAAGGCTAGGGATCCCCTATCCTTAGGCTAGGGCTCCCCTAGCCTTGGGCTAGGGCTCCCCTAGCCTTAGGCTAGGGCACCCCTAGGCTTAGGCTAAGGCTAGGGCTCCTCTAGCCTTAGGATAGGGCACCCCTAGGCTTAGGCTAAGGCTAGGGCTCCCCTAGCCTTAGGCTAGGGCTCCCCTAGCCTTGGCTAGGGCTCCCCTAGCCTTAGGCTAGGCACCCCTAGGCTTAGGCTAAGGTAGGGCTCCCCTAGCCTTAGGCTAGGGCTCCCCTAGCCTTGGGCTAGGGCTCCCCTAGCCTTAGGCTAGGCACGCCTAGGCTTAGGCTAAGGCTAAGGCTCCTCTAGCCTTAGGCTAGGTCTCCCCTAGCCTTGGGCTAGGGCTACCCTAGCCTTAGGCTAGGGCTTTTCTAGCCTTAGGTTAGGGCACCCCTAGGCTTAGGCTAAGGCTACCCCTCCCCTAGCCTTAGGCTAAGGCTCCCCTAGCCTTAGGCTAGGGCTCCCCTAGCCTTAGGCTAGAGCACCCCTAGGCTTAGGCTAAGGCTAGGGCACCCCTAGCCTTAGGTTAGGGCTCCCCTAGCCTTAGGCTATGGCACCCCTAGGCTTAGGTTAAGGCTAGGGATCCCCTAGCCTTAGGCTAGGGCTCCCCTAGGTTAGGCTAAGGCTAGGGCTCCCCTAGCCTTAAGCTAATGCTCCCCTAGCCTTAGGCAAGGGCACCCCTAGGCTTAGGCTAAGGCTAGGGCTCCTCTAGCCTTAGGATAGGGCACCCCTAGGCTTAGGCTAAGGCTAAGGCTCCCCTAGCCTTAGGCTAGGGCTCCCCTAGCCTTGGGCTAGGGCTCCCCTAGCCTTAGGCTAGGGCACCCCTAGGCTTAGGCTAAGGCTAGGGCACCCCTAGCCTTAGGTTAGGGCTCCCCTAGCCTTAGGCTATGGCACCCCTAGGCTTAGGTTAAGGCTTGGGCTCCCCTAGCCTTAGGCTAGGGCTCCCTGAGACTTAGGCTAGGGCTCTCCTAGCCTTAGGCTAGGGCACCCCTAGGCTTAGGCTAAGGCTAGGGTTCCCCAAGCCTTAGGCTAGTGCTCCTCTAACATTAGGCTAGGGCTCCCCTAGCCTTAGGCTAGGGCACCCCTAGGCTTAGGCTAAGGCTAGGGGTCCCCTAGCCTTAGGCTAATGCTCCCCTAGCCTTAGGCAAGGGCACCCCTAGGCTTAGGCTAAGGCTAGGGCTCCTCTAGACTTAGGATAGGGCACCCCTAGGCTTAGGCTAAGGCTAGGGCTCACCTAGCCTTAGGCAAGTCTCCCCTAGCCTTAGACTAGGGCTCCCCTAGCCTTGGGCTAGGGCTCCCCAAGTCGTAGGCTAGGGCACCCTAGGCTTACGCTAAGGCTATGGCTCCCCTAGCCTTAGGCTATGGCTCCCCTAACCTTAGGCTAGGGCTCCCCTAGCCTTAGGTTAAGTCACCCCTAGGCTTAGGCTAAGGCTAGGGCTCCCCTAGCCTTAGGCTAGTGCTCCCCTAGCCTTAGGCTAAGGTTAGGGCTCCCTGAGACTTAGGCTAGGGCTCCCCTAGCCTTAGGCTAGGGCACCCCTAGGCTAAGGCTAAGGCTAGGGCTCCACTAGCCTTAGGTTAGGGCTCCCAGAGCCTTAGGCTAGGGCTCCCATAGCCTTAGGCTAGGGCACCGATAGGCTTAGGCTAAGGCTAGGGCTCCCTGAGCCTTACTAGGGCTCCCAGAACCTTAGGCTATGGCTCTCCTAGCCTTAGGCTAGTGTACCCCTAACCTTAGTCTAGGGCACCCCTAGGCTTAGGCTAAGGCTAGGGCTCCCCTAGCCTTAGGCTAGTGTTCCCCTAGCCTTAGGCTAGGGCACCCCTAAGCTTAGACTAAGGCTAGGGTTCCCCTAGCCTTAGGATAGGGCACCCATAGGCTTAGGCTAGGACTCCCTGAGCCTTAGTTTAGGGGACCCATCAGGCTTAGGCTACAGTTCCCTTAGACTTATGCTAAGGCTCCCCTAGCCTAAGGCTAGGGCTCCCTTAGCTTTAGGCTAGGCCTCCCCTAACCTTAGGGTAGGGCACCCCTAGCCTTAGGTTAGGGCACCCCTAGAATTTTGCTAAGGCTTGGGCTCCTCTAGCCTTAGGCTAGTGCTCCCCAACCTTAGGCTAGGGCACCCCTAGGCTTAGGCTAAGGCTAGGGATCCCCAAGCCTTAGGATAGGACCTCCCTAGCCTTAGGTTAGGGCACCCCTAGGCTTAGGCTAGGGCTCCCCTACCCTTAAGCTTGGGCTCCCCTAGGCTTAGGCTAGGGCTCCCTTAGCTTTAGGCTAGGCCTCCCCTATCCTTAGGGTAGGGCACCCCTAGCCTTAGGCTAGGGCACCCCTAGGATTTGGCTAAGGCTTGGGCTCCTCTAGCCTTAGGCTAGTGCTCCCAAACCTTAGGCTAGGGCACCATTAGGCTTAGGCTAAGTCTAGGGCTCCCCTAGCCTTTGGTATGGCAGCCCTAAGCTTAGGTTTGGGCTCCCCTATCCTTAGGCTAGGGCTCTCCTAGCCTTAGGCTAGGGCTCTCCTAGCCTTAGGCTAGGGCACCACTAGGCTTAGGCTAGGGCTCCCCTTGCCTTAGGCTCGGGCTTCCCTAGCCTTAGGCTCGTGCTCCCCTAGCCTTAGGCTTGGTCACCCATAGCCTTAGGCCATGGCTCCCCTAGACTTTGTCCAGGGATCCCCTAGCCTTAGGGTAGGGATCTCCTAACCTTGGCTAAGGCACCCCTAGGCTAAAGCTAACGCTAGGGTTCCCATAGCCTTAGGCTAGGGCACCCCTAGGCTTAGGCTAAGGCTAGGGCTCCCCTAGCCCTAGTCTAGGGCACTTTTAGGCTTAGGCTAAGGCTAGGGCTCTCCTAGCCTTAGGCTAGGGCTCCAATAGCCTTAGGCTAGGGTACCCCTAGGCTTATGCTAGGACTCCCCTAACCTTAGGCTAGGGCACCCCTAGGCTTAGGCTAACCCTAGGGCTCAGCAAGCCTTAGGCTAGGGCTCCCCTAGCCTTAGGCTTCGGCACCCCTAGGCTTAGGCTAGGACTCCCATAGCCTTAGGCTCGGGCCCCACTAAGCTAAGGCTAAGGCTAGGGCACCCCTAGGCTTAGGCTTGGGCACCCCTAGGCTTAGTCCAGGGCTCCCCTAGCCCTAGTCTAGGGCTCCCCTATCCTTAGGCTAGGGCACCCCTAGGCTTAGGCTCAGGCACACCTATGCTTAGAATTGGGCTCCCCTAGACTTAGTCTAGGGCTCCCCTAGCCTTAGGCTAGTGCTCCCCTAGCCTTAGGCTCGGTCACCCATAGCCTTAGGCTAGGGCTCCCCTAGACTTAGTCCAGGGCTCCCGTAGCCTTAGGGTAGGGCTCCCCTAGCCTTGGCTAGGGCACCCCTAGACTAAGACTAACGCTAGGGTTCCCATAGCCTAAGGCTACGGCTCCCCGAGCCCTAGGCTAGGGCACCCCTAGTCCTAGGCTAAGGCTAGGGCTCGCCTAGCCTTAGGCTAGGGCTCCCCTAGCCTTAGACTAGGGGACCCCTGGGCTTAGGCTAGGCCACCCCTAGGCTTAGGCTAAGGCTAGGGCTCCCCTAGCCCTAGGCTAGGGCACCTTTAGGCTTAGGCTAAGGCTAGGGCTCCCCTAGCCTTAGGCTAGGGCTCCACTAGCCTTAGGCTAGGGCACCCCTAGGCTTAGGCTAGGACTCCCCTAGCCTTAGGCTAGGGCACCCCTAGGCTTAGGCTAAGGCTACGGCTCCCCTAGCCCTAGGCTAGGGCACCTTTAGGCTTAGGCTAAGGCTAGGGCTCCCCTAGCCTTAGGCTAGGGCTCCACTAGCCTTAGGCTAGGGCACCCCTAGGCTTATGCTAGGACTCCCCTAGCTTTAGGCTAGGGCACCCCTAGGCTTAGCCCAAGCTAGTGTTCTCCTAGCCTTAGGCTAGGGCTCTCCTAGCCTTAGGCTAGGGCACCACTAGGCTTAGGCTAGGGCTCTTCTTGCCTTAGGCTCGGGCTTCCCTAGCCTTAGGCTTATGCTCCCCTAGCCTTAGGCTTGGTCACCCATAGCCTTAGGCCATGGCTCCCTTAGACTTAGTCCAGGGATCCCCTAGCCTTAGGGTAGGGATCTCCTAACCTTGGCTAAGGCACCCCTAGGCTAAAGCTAACGCTAGGGTTCCCATAGCCTTAGGCTAGGGCACCCCTAGGCTTAGGCTAAGGCTAGGGCTCCCCTAGCCATAGTCTAGGGCACTTTTAGGCTTAGGCTAAGGCTAGGGCTCCCCTAGCCTTAGGCTAGGGCTCCAATAGCCTTAGGCTAGGGTACCCCTAGGCTTATGCTAGGACTCCCCTAACCTTAGGCTAGGGCACCCCTAGGCTTAGGCTAACCCTAGGGCTCAGCAAGCCTTAGGCTAGGGCTCCCCTAGCCTTAGGCTACGGCACCCCTAGGCTTAGGCTAGGACTCCCATAGCCTTAGGCTCGGGCACCCCTAGGCTTAGGCTAAGACTAGGGCTCCCCTAGCCTTAGGCTCGGGCACCCCTAGGCTTAGGCTAAGGCTAGGGCACTCCTAGGCTTAGGCTAAGGCTAGGGCTCCCCTAGCCCTAGGCTAGGGCTCCCCAAGCCTTAGGCTAGGGGTCCCCTAGCCTTAGGCAAGGGCACCCCTAAGCTAAGGCTAAGGCTAGCGCTCCCCTAGCCTTAGGCTATGGCACCCCTAGCCTTAGGCTAGGGCTCCCCTAGCCTTAGGGTAGGTCACACCTAGGCTTAGGCTAATTCTAGGGCTACCCTAGCCTTAGGCTAGGGCACCCCTAGGCTTAGGCTTGGGCACCCCTAGGCTTAGTCCAGGGCTCCCCTAGCCCTAGTCTAGGGCTCCCCTATCCTTAGGCTAGGGCACCCCTAGGCTTAGGCTCGGGCACCCCTAGGCTTAGGCTAAAGCTAGGGCTCCCCGAGCCTTTGCTAGGGCTCCCCTAGCCTTAGGGTAGGTCACCCCTAGGCTTAGGCTAATTCTAGGGCTCCCCTAGCCTTAGGCTAAGGCACCCCTAGGCTTAGGCTCAGGCACACCTATGCTTAGAATTGGGCTCCCCTAGACTTAGTCTAGGGCTCCCCTAGCCTTAGGCTAGTGCTCCCCTTGCCTTACGCTCGGTCACCCATAGCCTTAGGCTAGGGCTCCCCTAGACCTAGTCCAGGGCTCCCGTAGCCTTAGGGTAGGGCTCCCCTAGCCTTGGCTAGGGCACCCCTAGACTAAGACTAACGCTAGGGTTCCCATAGCCTAAGGCTAGGGCTCCCCGAGCCCTAGGCTAGGGCACCCCTAGGCCTAGGCTAAGGCTAGGGCTCGCCTAGCCTTAGGCTAGGGCTCCCCTAGCCTTAGACTAGGGGACCTCTGGGCTTAGGCTAGGCCACCCCTAGGCTTAGGCTAAGGCTAGGGGTCCCCTAGCCCTAGGCTAGGGCACCTTTAGGCTTAGGCTAAGGCTAGGGCTCCCTAGGCCTAGGCTAGGGCTCCACTAGCCTTAGGCTATTGCACCCCTAGGCTTAGGCTAGGACTCCCCTAGCCTTAGGCTAGGGCACCCCTAGCCTTAGGCTAAGTCTACGGCTCCCCTAGCCCTAGGCTAGGGCACCTTTAGGCTTAGGCTAAGGCTAGGGCTCCCCTAGCCTTAGGCTAGGGCTCCACTAGCCTTAGGCTAGGGCACCCCTAGGCTTATGCTAGGACTCCCCTAGCTTTAGGCTAGGGCACCCCTAGGCTTAGCCCAAGCTAGTGCTCTCCTAGCCTTAGGCTAGGGCTCTCCTAGCCTTAGGCTAGGGCTCTCCTAGCCTTAGGCTAGGGCACCACTAGGCTTAGGCTAGGGCACCCCTTGCCTTAGGCTCGGGCTCCAATAGCCTTAGGCTCGTGCTCCCCTAGCCTTAGGCTTGGTCACCCTTAGCCTTAGGCTAGGGCTCCCCTAGACTTAGTCCAGGGCTCCCCTAGCCTTAGGGTAGGGATCCCCTAGCCTTGGCTAGAGCACACCTAGGCTAAAGCTAACGCTAGGGTTCCCATAGCCTAAGGCTAGGGCTCCCCGAGCCTTAGGCTAGGCCACACCTAGGCATAGGCTAAGGCTAGGGCTCCCCTAGCCTTAGGCTAGGGCTCCCCTAGCCTAAGGCTAGGGCACCCCTACCTTAGGCTAAGGCACCCCTAGGCTTAGGCTACCTCTAGGGCTCCCGTAGCATTAGGCTAGGGCTCCCCTAGCCTTAGGCTAGGGCAACCATAGGCTTAGGCTAAGTCTAGGCCTCCTCTAGGATTAGGCTAGGCCTCCCCTAGCCTTAGGTTGGGCTCCCCTAGCATTAGGCTTGGACACCCCTAGGCTTAGGCTAAGGCTAGGGCTTCCCTAGCCTTAGGCTAGGGCACCCCTAGGCTTAGGCTAAGGCTAGGGCTCCCGTAGCATTAGGCTAGGGCTCCCCTAGCCTTGGGCTAGGGCTCCCCTATCCTTAGGCTAGGGCACCCCTAGCCTTAGCCTTGGGTACCCCTAGGCTTAGGCTAGGACTCCCATAGCCTTAGTCTAGGGCACCCCTAGGCTTAGGGTAAGGCTAGGGCGCTCCTAGCCTTAGGCTCGTGCACCCCTAGGTTTAGGCTAAGGCTAAACGCTCCCCTAGCCTTAGGCTAGGGCACCCCTAGGCTTAGGCTAAGTCTAGACCTCCTATAGGATTAGGCTAGGGCTCCCCTAGCCTTAGGCTAGGGCTCTCCTAGCATTAGGCTTGGGCACCCCTAGGCTTAGGCTAAGGCTAGGGCTCCCCTAGCCTTAGGTTAGGCCTCCCCTAGCCTTAGGCTAGGACACCTTTAGTCTTAGGCTATGGCTAGGGCTCCCCTAGGCTTAGGCTAGGGCATCCCCAGGCTTAGGTTAGGGCACCCCTAGGCTTAGGTTAGGGGACCCCTAGGTTTAGGCTAAGGCTAGGGCTCCCCTAGCCTTAGGCTAGGGCTCCCCTAGGCTTAGGCTAAGACTAGGGCTCCCCTAGCCTTAGGCTAGGCCTCCCCTAGCCTTAGGCTAGGGCACCTTTAGTCTTAGGCTATGGCTAGGGCTCCCCTAGGCTTAGGCTAGGGCATCCCTAGGCTTAGGTTAGCGCACCCCTAGGCTTAGGTTAGGGCACCCCTAGGCTTAGGCTAAGGCTAGGGCTCCCCTAGCCTAAGACTAGGGCTCCCCTAGCCTTAGGCTATGGCACCCATAGGCTTAGGCTAAGGCTAGGGCTCCCCTAGCCTTAGGTATGGCAGCCCTAGGCATAGGCTTGGGCTCCCCTAGCCTTAGGCTAGGGCACCCCTAGGCTTAGGCTAAGGCTAGGGCTCCCCTAGTCTTAGGCATGGACACCCCTAAGCTTAGGCTAAGGCTAGGGCTCCCCTGGCCTTGGGCTTGGGCACCCATAGGCTTAGGCTAGGGCACCCATAGACTTAGGCTAATGCTAGGGCACCCCAATCCTTAGGTATGGCAGCCCTAGGCTTACGCTTGAGCTCCCCTAACCTTAGGCTAGCGCACCCCTAGGCTTAGGCTAAGGATAGAGCTCCCCTAGTCTTAGGCTAGGGCACCCCTAAGCTAAGGCTTAGGCTAGGTCTCCCCCAGCCTTAGGCTCAGGCTCCCCTAGCCTTAGGCTCGTGCTCCCCTAGCCTTAGGCTCGGGCACCCCTAGCCTTAGTCTAGGGCTCCCCTAGACTTAGGCTAGGGCTCCCCTAGCCTTAGGCTATTGCTCCCTTATCCTTAAGCCAGGGCACCCTTATGCTTAGTCCAGGGCTCCCCTAGCCTTAGGCTAGGGCTCCCTTAGGCTTAGGTTCGGGCACCCCTAGGCTTAGGCTCGGGCTCCCCTAGCCTTAGGCTAGGGCTCCCCTAACCTTATGCTAGGGCACCCCAAAGCTTAGGCTAGGGCAACCCTAGGCTTAGGTAAGACTCCCCTAGCCTTAGGTTAGGGCATCCCTAGGCTTATGCTACGGCTAGCGTTCCCCTAGCCTTAGGCTATGGCTCCCCTAGCCTTAGGCTAGGGCTCCCCTAGCCTTAGGCTGGGGATCCCCTAGCCTTAGGCAAGGGCACCCCTAGACTTAGGCTAAGGCTAGGGCTTCCCTAGCCTTAGGTATGACAGCCCTAGGCTTAGGCTTGGGCTTCCCTAGACTTAAGCTAGAGCACCCCTAGGATTAGGCTAAGGCTAGGGCTCCCTTAGTCTTAAGCTAGGGCACCCCTAGGCTTAGGCTAAGGCTAGGGCTCCCCTAGACTTAGACTAGGGCGCCCCTATCCTCAGTCTAGGGCACCCCTAGGCTTAGGCTAAGCGTAGGGCTCTCCTAGCCTTAGGCTAGGCCACCCCGAGGCTTAGGCTAGGGCTCCCCTAGCCTTAGGCTAGTGCTCCCCTAGCCTTAGGCTCGTGCTCCCCTAGCCTTAGGCTAGGGCACCCCTAGACTTAGGCTAGGGCTCCCCTTGCCTTAGGTTCGGGCACCCCTAGGCTTAGGCTAAGGTGAGGGATCCCCTAGCCTTAGGCTAGGGCACCCCTAAGCTTAGGCTAAGGCTAGGGCTCCCCTAGCCCTAGTCTAGGGCACTTTTAGGCTTAGGCTAAGGCTAGGGCTCCCCTAGCCTTAGGCTAGGGCTCCAATAGCCTTAGGCTAGGGTACCCCTAGGCTTATGCTAGGACTCCCCTAACCTTAGGCTAGGGCACCCCTAGGCTTAGGCTAACCCTAGGGCTCAGCAAGCCTTAGGCTAGGGCTCCCCTAGCCTTAGGCTACGGCACCCCTAGGCTTAGGCTAGGACTCCCATAGCCTTAGGCTCGGGCACCCCTAGGCTTAGGCTAAGACTAGGGCTCCCCTAGCCTTAGGCTCGGGCACCCCTAGGCTTAGGCTAAGGCTAGGGCACTCCTAGGCTTAGGCTAAGGCTAGGGCTCCCCTAGCCCTAGGCTAGGGCTCCCCAAGCCTTAGGCTAGGGGTCCCCTAGCCTTAGGCAAGGGCACCCCTAAGCTAAGGCTAAGGCTAGCGCTCCCCTAGCCTTAGGCTAGGGCACCCCTAGGCTTAGGCTCGGGCACCCCTAGTCTTAGGCTAAAGCTAGGGCTCCCCGAGCCTTTGGCTAGGGCTCCCCTAGCCTTAGGGTAGGTCACCCCTAGGCTTAGGCTAATTCTAGGGCTCCCCTAGCCTTAGGCTAGGGCACACCTAGGCTTAGGCTCAGGCACACCTATGCTTAGAATTGGGCTCCCCTAGACTTAGTCTAGGGCTCCCCTAGCCTTAGGCTAGTGCTCCCCTAGCCTTAGGCTCGGTCACCCATAGCCTTAGGCTAGGGCTCCCCTAGACCTAGTCCAGGGCTCCCGTAGCCTTAGGGTAGGGCTCCCCTAGCCTTGGCTAGGGCACCCCTAGACTAAGACTAACGCTAGGGTTCCCATAGCCTAAGGCTAGGGCTCCCCGAGCCCTAGGCTAGGGCACCCCTAGGCCTAGGCTAAGGCTAGGGCTCGCCTAGCCTTAGGCTAGGGCTCCCCTAGCCTTAGACTAGGGGACCCCTGGGCTTAGGCTAGGCCACCCCTAGGCTTAGGCTAAGGCTAGGGCTCCCCTAGCCCTAGGCTAGGGCACCTTTAGGCTTAGGCTAAGGCTAGGGCTCCCCTAGCCTTAGGCTAGGGCTCCACTAGCCTTAGGCTATTGCACCCCTAGGCTTAGGCTAGGACTCCCCTAGCCTTAGGCTAGGGCACCCCTAGGCTTAGGCTAAGGCTACGGCTCCCCTAGCCCTAGGCTAGGGCACCTTTAGGCTTAGGCTAAGGCTAGGGCTCCCCTAGCCTTAGGCTAGGGCTCCACTAGCCTTAGGCTAGGGCACCCCTAGGCTTATGCTAGGACTCCCCTAGCTTTAGGCTAGGGCACCCCTAGGCTTAGCCCAAGCTAGTGCTCTCCTAGCCTTAGGCTAGGGCTCTCCTAGCCTTAGGCTAGGGCTCTCCTAGCCTTAGGCTAGGGCACCACTAGGCTTAGGCTAGGGCTCCCTTTGCCTTAGGCTCGGGCTCCAATAGCCTTAGGCTCGTGCTCCCCTAGCCTTAGGCTTGGTCACCCATAGCCTTAGGCTAGGGCTCCCCTAGACTTAGTCCAGGGCTCCCCTAGCCTTAGGGTAGGGATCCCCTAGCCTTGGCTAGAGCACACCTAGGCTAAAGCTAACGCTAGGGTTCCCATAGCCTAAGGCTAGGGCTCCCCGAGCCTTAGGCTAGGCCACACCTAGGCATAGGCTAAGGCTAGGGCTCCCCTATCCTTAGGCTAGGGCTCCCCTAGCCTTAGGCTAGGGCACCCCTACCTTAGGCTAAGGCACCCCTAGGCTTAGGCTACCTCTAGGGCTCCCGTAGCATTAGGCTAGGGCTCCCCTAGCCTTAGGCTAGGGCAACCATAGGCTTAGGCTAAGTCTAGGCCTCCTCTAGGATTAGGCTAGGGCTCCCCTAGCCTTAGGTAGGGCTCCCCTAGCATTAGGCTTGGGCACCCCTAGGCTTAGGCTAGGACTCCCATAGCCTTAGGCTTGGGCACCCCTAGGCTTAGGCTAGGACTCCCATAGCCTTAGTCTAGGGCACCCCTAGGCTTAGGGTAAGGCTAGGGCTCCCCTAGCCTTAGGCTCGTGCACCCCTAGGTTGAGGCTAAGGCTAAGGCTCCCCTAGCCTTAGGCTAGGGCACCCCTAGGCTTAGGCTAAGTCTAGGCCTCCTATAGGATTAGGCTTGGGCACCCCTAGGCTTAGGCTAAGGCTAGGGCTCCCCTAGCCTTAGCCTAGGCCTCCCCTAGCCTTAGGCTAGGGCACCTTTAGTCTTAGGCTATGGCTAGGGCTCCCCTAGGCTTAGGCTAGGGCATCCCTAGGCTTAGGTTAGGGCACCCCTAGGCTTAGGTTAGGGCACGCCTAGGTTTAGGCTAAGGCTAGGGCTCCCCTAGCCTTAGGCTACGGCTCCCCTAGGCTTAGGCTAAGACTAGGGCTCCCCTAGCCTTAGGCTAGGCCTCCCCTAGCCTTAGGCTAGGCCTCCCCTAGCCTTAGGCTAGGGCACCTTTAGTCTTAGGCTATGGCTAGGGCTCCCCTAGGCTTAGGCTAGGGCATCCCTAGGCTTAGGTTAGGGCACCCCTAGGCTTAGGTTAGGGCACCCATAGGCTTAGGCTAAGGCTAGGGCTCCCCTAGCCTAAGACTAGGGCTCCCCTAGCCTTAGGCTATGGCACCCATAGGCTTAGGCTAAGGCTAGGGCTCCCCTAGCCTTAGGTATGGCAGCCCTAGGCATAGGCTTGGGCTCCCCTAGCCTTAGGCTAGGGCACCCCTAGGCTTAGGCTAAGGCTAGGGCTCCCCTAGTCTTAGGCATGGACACCCCTAAGCTTAGGCTAAGGCTAGGGCTCCCCTGCCCTTGGGCTTGGGCACCCATAGGCTTAGGCTAGGGCACCCATAGGCTTAGGCTAATGCTAGGGCACCCCAAGCCTTAGGTATGGCAGCCCTAGGCTTACGCTTGAGCTCCCCTAACCTTAGGCTAGGGCACCCCTAGGCTTAGGCTAAGGATAGAGCTCCCCTAGTCTTAGGCTAGGGCACCCCTAAGCTAAGGCTTAGGCTAGGTCTCCCCCAGCCTTAGGCTCAGGCTCCCCTAGCCTTAGGCTCGTGCTCCCCTAGCCTTAGGCTCGGGCACCCCTAGCCTTAGTCTAGGGCTCCCCTAGACTTAGGCTAGGGCTCCCCTAGCCTTAGGCTATTGCTCCCTTATCCTTAGGCCAGGGCACCCTTATGCTTAGTCCAGGGCTCCCCTAGCCTTAGGCTAGGGCTCCCTTAGGCTTTGGTTCGGGCACCCCTAGGCTTAGGCTCGGGCTCCCCTAGCCTTAGGCTAGGGCTCCCCTAACCTTATGCTAGGGCACCCCTAAGCTTAGGCTAGGGCAACCCTAGGCTTAGGTAAGACTCCCCTAGCCTTAGGTTAGGGCATCCCTAGGCTTATGCTATGGCTAGCGTTCCCCTAGCCTTAGGCTATGGCTCCCCTAGCCTTAGGCTAGGGCTCCCCTAGCCTTAGGCTGGGGATCCCCTAGCCTTAGGCAAGGGCACCCCTAGACTTAGGCTAAGGCTAGGGCTTCCCTAGCCTTAGGTATGACAGCCCTAGGCTTAGGCTTGGGCTTCCCTAGCCTTAAGCTAGAGCACCCCTAGGATTAGGCTAAGGCTAGGGCTCCCTTAGTCTTAAGCTAGGGCACCCCTAGGCTTAGGCTAAGGCTAGGGCTCCCCTAGACTTAGACTAGGGCGCCCCTATCCTTAGTCTAGGGCACCCCTAGGCTTAGGCTAAGCGTAGGGCTCTCCTAGCCTTAGGCTAGGCCACCCCGAGGCTTAGGCTAGGGCTCCCCTAGCCTTAGGCTAGTGCTCCCCTAGCCTTAGGCTCGTGCTCCGCTAGCCTTAGGCTAGGGCACCCCTAGACTTAGGCTAGGGCTCCCCTTGCCTTAGGTTCGGGCACCCCTAGGCTTAGGCTAAGGTGAGGGATCCCCTAGCCTTAGGCTAGGGCACCCCTAAGCTTAGGCTAAGGCTAGGGCTCCCCTAGCCTTAGGCTAGGGCACCCCTAGGCTTAGGCTAGGGCTCCCCTAGCCTTAGGTTGGGGCACCCCTAAACTAAGGCTAAGGCTATGGCTCCCCTAGCCTTAGTCTCGGGCTCCCATAGCCTTAGGCTCGTGCTCCCGTATCCTTAGGCTCGGGCACCCCTAGCCTTAGTCTAGGGCTCCCCTAGTCTTAGGCTAAGGCTCCCCTATCCTTAGGCTAGGGCACCCATAACCTTAGGCTCGGGCACCCCTAGGCTAAGGCTAGGACTCCCCTAGCCTTAGGCTAGGACTCCCCTAGCCTTAGGCTAGGACTCCCCTAGCCTTAGGCTAGGGCACCCTTAGGCTTAGGATAGGGCTCCCTTAGCCTTAGGTTCGGGCACCCCTAGGCTTAGGCTAAGGATAGGGCTCCCCTAGCCTTAGGCTACGGCTCCCCAATCCTTAGGCTCAGGCACCCATAGGCTTCGGCTCGGGCACCCCTAGGCTTAGGCTAGGGCTCCATTAACCTTAGGCTAGGGCTCCCCTAGCCTTAGGCTAGGGCTCCCCTAGCCTTAGGCTAGGGCTCCCCTAGCCTTAGGCTAGGGCTCCCCTAGCCTTAGGCTATGGCACCCCTATGCTTAGGCTAAGGCTAGGGCTCCCCTAGTCTTAGGCTATGGCACCCCTAGGCTTAGGCTAGGGCTCCCCTAGCCTTAAGTTGGGGCACCCCTAAGCTTAGGATAAAGTTAGGGCTCCCCTAACCTTAGGCTAGGGTTCCCCTAACCTTTTGCTAGGGCACCCCTAGGATTAGGCTAAGACTAAGGCTCCCCTAGCCTTCGGCTAGGGCTCCACTAGCCTAGGGTAAGTCACCCCGAGGCTTAGGCTAAGGCTAGGGCTCCCCTAGCCTTAGGCTAAGGCTCCCCTATCATTAGGCTAGGGCTCCCCTAGCCTTAGGCTAGGGCTCCCCTAGCATTAGGCTAGGGCTCCCCTAGCCTTATGGTACGTCACCCCGAGGCTTAGGCTAAGGCTAGGGCTCCCCTAGCCTTAGGCGAAGGCTCTCCTATCCTTAGGCTAGGGCTCCCCTAGCCGTAGGCTAGGGCACCCCTAGGCTTAGACTCGGGCACCCCTAGGCTTAGGATAGAACTCATCTAGCCTTAGGCTAGGGCTCTCCTAGGCTTAGGCTAGGGCACACCTAGGCTTAGGATAGGGCTCCCGTAGCCTTAGATTCGGGCACCCCTAGGCTTAGGCTAGGGCGAGGGATCCCCTAGCCTTAGGCTAGGGCACCCCTAAGCTTAGGCTAAGGCTAGGGCTCCCCTAGCCTTAGGCTAGGGCACCCCTAGGCTTAGGCTAGGGCTCCCCTAGCCTTAGGGTGGGGCACCTCTAAACTTAGGCTAAGCCTATGGCTCCCCTAGCCTTAGTCTCGGGCTCCCATAGCCTTAGGCTCGTGCTCCCCTATCCTTAGGCTAGGGCTGCCCTAGCCTTAGGCTAGTGCTCCCCTATCCTTAGGCCAGGGAACACCTAGGCTTAGTCCAGGGCTCCCATAGCCTTAGGCTAGGGCTCCCCTAGCCTTAGGCTAGGGCTCCCCTAGGCTTAGGCTCGGGCACCCCTAGCCTTAGGCTAGGCCTCCCCTAGCCTTTGGGTAAGTCACCCCGAGGCTTAGGCTAAGGCTAGGGCTCCCCTAGTCTTAGGCTAAGGCTCCCCTATCCTTAGGCTTGGGCACCCATAGGCTTAGGCTCGGGCACCCCTAGCCTTAGCCTAGGACTCCCCTAGCCTTAGGCTAGGACTCCCCTAGCCTTAGGCTAGGGCACCCTTAGGCTTAGGATAGGGCTCCCTTAGCCTTAGGTTCGGGCACCCCTAGGCTTAGGCTAGGGCTCCATTAGCCTTAGGCTATGGCAACCCTATGCTTAGGCTAAGGCTAGGGCTCCCCTAGCCTTAGGCTATGGCACCCCTAGGCTTAGGCTAGGGCTCCCCTAGCCTTAAGTTGGGGCACCCCTAAGCTTAGGCTAAGGCTAGGGCTCCCCTAGCCTTAGGCTAGGGTTCCCCTAACCTTTTGCTAGGGCACCCCTAGGCTTAGGCTCAGACTAAGGCTCCCCTAGCCTTTGGCTAGGGCTCCACTAGCCTAGGGTAAGTCACCCCGAGGCTTAGGCTAAGGCTAGGGCTCCCCTAGCCTTAGGCTAAGGCTCCCCTATCCTTAGGCTAAGGCCCCCCTAGCCTTAGATTAGGGCACCCCTAGGCTTAGGCTCGGGAACCCCTAGGCTTAGGCTAGGGCTCCCCTAGCCTTAGGCTAGGGCTCCCCTAGCATTAGGCAAGGGCTCCCCTAGCCTTAGGGTACGTCACCACGAGGCTTAGGCTAAGGCTGGGGCTCCCCTAGCCTTAGGCTAAGGCTCTCCTATCCTTAGGTTAGGGCTCCCCTAGCCGTAGGCTAGGGCACCCCTAGGCTTACGCTCGGGCACCCCTAGGCTTAGGCTAGGACTCATGTAGCCTTAGGCTAGGGCTCCCCTAGGCTTAGGCTAGGGCACACCTAAGCTTAGGATAGGGCTCCCGTAGCCTTAGCTTTGGGCACCCCTAGGCTTAGGCTAGGGCTCCCCTAGCCTTAGGCTAGGCACCCCTAGGCTTAGGCTAGGGCTCCCCTAGCCTTAGGAGAGGGCTCCCCTCACCTAAGTGTAGGGCTCCCCTAGCCTTAGGTTAGGGCACCCCTAGGCTTAGGCTAGGACACCCATAGGATTAGGCTAGGGCTCCCCTAACCTTAGGCTAGTGCTCCCCTAGGCTTAGGCTCAGGTACCCCTATCCTTAGGCTAGGGCTCCCCTAGCCTTAGGGTAAGTCACCCCGAGGCTTAGGCTAAGGCTAGGGCTCCCCTAGCCTTGGGCTAAGGCTCCCCTATCCTTAGCCTAGTGCACCCATAGGCTTAGGCTCGGGCACCTCTAGGCTAAGGCTAGGGCTCCCCTAGCCTTAGGCTAGGACTCCCCTAGCCTTAGGCTAGGGCACCATTAGGCTTAGGATAGGGCTCCCTTAGCCTTAGGTTCGGGCACCCCTAGGCTTAGGCTAAGGTTAGGGCTCCCATAGCCTTAGGCTAGGGCTCCCCAAGCCTTAGGCTCAGGCACCCCTAGGCTTAGGCTCAGGCACCCCTAGGCTTAGGCTAGGGCTCCATTAGCCTTAGGCTAGGGCTCCACTAGCCTTAGGCTATGGCACCCCTATGCTTAGGCTAAGGTTAGGGCTCCCCTAGCCTTATGCTATGGCACCCCTAGGCTTAGGCTAGGGCTCCCCTAGCATTAAGTTGGGGCACCCCTAAGCTTAGGCTAAGGCTAGGGCTCCCCTAGCCTTAGGCTTGGGTTTCCCTAACCTTTTGCTAGGGCACCCCGAGGCTTAGGCTAAGACTTGGGCTCCCCAATCCTTAGGCTAGGGCTCCCCAACCCTTAGGCTAGGGGTCCCCTAGCCTTAGGCAAGGGCACCCTTAGGCTTAGATAGGGCTCCCTTAGCCTTAGGTTCGGGCACCCCTAGGCTTAGGCTAAGTCTAGGGCTCCCCTAGCCTTAGGCTAGGGCTCCCCAAGCCTTAGCTCAGGCACCCCTAGGCTTAGGCTCGGGCACCCCTAGGCTTAGGCTAGGGCTCCATTAGCCTTAGGCTAGGGCTCACCTAGCCTTAGGCTAGGGCTCCCCTAGCCTTAGGCTATGGCACCCCTATGCTTAGGCTAAGGTTAGGGCTCCCCTAGCCTTAGGCTATGGCACCCCTAGGCTTAGGCTAGGGCTCCCCTAGCCTTAAGTTGGGGCACCCCTAAGCTTAGGCTAAGGCTAGGGCTCCCCTAGGCTTAGGCTAGGGCTCACCTAGCCTTAGGCTCGGGCACCCCCATCCTTAGGCTAGGACTCCCCTAGACTTAGGCTAGGGCTCCCCTAGCCTTAGGCTAGTGCTCCCCTATCCTTAGGCCAGGGCACCCCTAGGCTTAGTCCAAGGCTCCCATAGCCTTAGGCTAGGGCTCCCCTAGCCTTAAGCTAGGGCTCCCCTAGGCTTAGGCTCGGGCACCCCTAGTCTTAGGCTAGGGCTCCCTAGCCTTAGGGTAAGTCACCCCGAGGCTTAGGCTAAGGCTAGGGCTCCCCTAGCCTTAGGCTAAGGCTCCCCTATCCTTAGGCTAGGGCACCCATAGGCTTAGGCTCGGTCACCCCTAGGCTAAGGCTAGGGCTCCCCTAGCCTTAGGCTAGGGCAACCTTAGGCTTAGGATAGGGCTCCCCTTGCCTTAGGTTCGGGCACCACTAGGCTTAGGCTAGGGCTCCCCTAGGCTAAGGCTAAGACTAGGGCTCTCCTAGCCCTGGGCTAGGGCTCCCAAAACCTTAGGCTAGACGTCCCCTATCCTTAGGCAAGGGCACCCCTTGGCTTAGGCTAAGGCTAGGGCTCCCTTAGCCTTAGGCTCAGGCACCCCTAGGCTTAGGCTCGGGAACCGCTAGGCTTAAGCTAGGGCTCCCCTAGCCTAAAGGTAGGTCACACCTAGGCTTAGGCTAATTCTAGTGCTCCCCTAGCATTAGGCTAGGGCACCCCTAAGCTTAGGTTCGGGCACCCCTAGGCTTAGTCCAGGGCTCCCCCAGCCCTAGGCTAGGGCTCCCCTATCCTTAGACTAGGGCACCCCTAGGCTTAGGCTCGGGCACCCCTAGGCTTAGGCTAAGGCTAGGGCTCCCCTAGCCTTCGGCTAGGGCTCCCCTAGCCTTAGGGTCGGTCACCCCTAGGCTTAGGCTAATTCTAGGGCTCCCCTGGCCTTACGCTAGGGCACCCCTAGACTTAGGCTAGTGCTCCTCTATCCTTAGGCCAGGGCACGCATAGGCTTAGTACAGGGTTCCCCTAGCCCTAGGATAGGGCTCCCTATTCTTAGGCTAGGGCACCCCTAGGCTTAGGCTAGGACTCCCTGAGCCTTAGTTTAGGGCACCCCAGACTTAGGCTACGGTTCCCTTAGCCTTATGCTAAGGCTCCCATAGCCTAAGGCTAGGGCTCCCCTAGCCTTAGGTAGGGCACCCCTAGTCTTAGGCTAAGGCTAGGGATCCCCTAGCCTTATGTTAGGACCTCCCTAGCCTTAGGTTAGGGCACCCCTAGGCTTAGGCTAGGGCTCCCCTAGCCTTAAGCTTGGGCTCCCCTAGGCTTAGGCTAGGGCTCCCTTAGCTTTAGGCTAGGGCTCCCCTAGCCTTAGGGTAGGGCACCCCTAGCCTTAGGCTAGGGCACCCCTAGGATTTGGCTAAGGCTTGGGCTCCTCTACCCTTAGGCTAGTGCTCACCAACCTTTGGCTAGGGCACCCTTAGGCTTAGGCTAAGTCTAGGGCTCCCCTAGCCTTTGGTATGGCAGCCCTAGGCTTAGGCTTGGGCTCCCCTAGCCTTAGGCTAGGGCACCCCTAAGCTCAGGCTAAGGTTAGGGCTCCACTAGCCTTAGGCTTGGGCTCCCCTATACTTAGGCTAGGGCTCCCCTAGCCTTAGGCTAGGGCTCTCCTAGCCTTAGGCTACGGCACCACTAGGCTTAGGCTAGGGCTCCCCTTGCCTTAGGCTCAGGCTCCCCTAGCCTTAGGCTCGTGCTCCCCTAGCCTTAGGCTTGGTCACCCATAGCCTTAGGCTAGGGCTCCCCTAGACTTAGTCCAGGGCTCCCCTAGCCTTAGGGTAGGGCTCCCCTCGCCTTGGCTAGGGCACCCCTAGGCTTAGGCTTGGACTCCCATAGCCTTAGGCTAGGGCACCCCTAGGCTTAGGATAGGCCACCCCTAGGCATAGGATAAGACTAGGACTCCCCTAGCCTTAGGCTAGGGATCCCCTAGGCTTAGGCTTGGGCACCCCTAGGCTTACTCCAGGGCTCCCCTACCCCTAGGCTAGGGCTCCCCTATCCTTAGGATAGGGCACCCCTAGGCTTAGGCTCGGGCACCCCTAGGCTTAGGCTAAAGCTAGGGCTCCCCTCGCCTTCGGCTAGGGCTCCCCTAGGCTTACGGTAGGTCACCCCTAGGCTTAGGCTAATTCTAGGGCTCCCCTAGCCTTAGGCTAGGGCACCCCTAGGCTTAGGCTCAGGCACACCTATGCTTAGGATAGGGCTCCCCGAGACTTAGGCTAGGGCACCCCTAGGCCTAGGCTAAAGCTAGGGCTCCCCTAACCCTAGGCTAGGGCACCTTTAGGCTTAGGCTAAAGCTAGGGCTCCCCTAGCCTTAGGCTAGGGCTCCACTAGACTTAGGCTAGGGCACCCCTAGGCTTAGGCTAGGACTCCCCTAGCCTTAGGCTAGGGCACCCCTAGGTTTAGGCTAAGTCTAGGGCTCACCTAGCCTTAGGCTAGGGCTCCCCTAGCCTTAGGCTAGGGCACCCCTAGGCTTAGGCTTGGACTCCCATAGCCTTAGGCTAGGGCACCCCTAGGCTTAGGGTAAGGCTAGGGCTCCCCTAGCCTTAGGCTCGGGCACCTAAAGGCTGAGGCTAAGGCTAGGGCTCCCCTAGCCTTAGGCTAGGGCACCCCTAGGCTTAGTCTAAGGATAGGCCTCCCCTAGCATTAGGCTAAGGCTCCCCTAGCCTTAGGCTAGGGCTCCCCTAGCATTAGGCTTGGGCACCCCTAGGCTTAGGTTAAGGCTAGGGCTCCCCTAGCCATAGGCTAGGCCTCCCCTAGCCTTAGGCTAGGGCACCTTTAGTCTTAGGCTATGGCTAGGGCTCCCCTAGGCTTAGGCTAGGGCAACCCTAGGCTTAGGTTAGGGCACCCCTAGGCTTAGGTTAGGGCACCCCTAGGCTTAGGCTAAGGCTAGGGCTCCCCTAGCCTTAGGCTAGGGCTCCCCTAGCCTTAGGCTAGGGCACCTTTAGGCTTACGCTAAGGCTAGGGTTCCCCTAGCCTTAGGCTAGGGTACCCCTAGGCTTAGGCTAAGTCTAAGGCTCCACTAGCCTTAGGCTCCGACACCCCTAGGCTTAGGCTTGGGCTCCCATAGACTTAGGCTAGGGCACCCCTAGGGTTAGGGTTAGGCTAGCGCTCCCCTAGCCTTACGCTAGGGCTTCCCTAGCCTTAGGCTAGGGCACCTCTAGGCTTAGGCTAAGGCTGGGGCTCCCCTCGCCTTAGGGAGGGCTACCCTAGCATTAGGCTAGGTTACCCCTAGGCTTAGGCTAAGGCTAGGGCTCCCCTAGCCTTTGGCTAGGGCTCCCCTAGCCTTGGATATGGCACCCCTAGGCCTAGGCTAACACTAGGGCTCCCCTAGCCCTAGGCTAGGGCACCCCTAGGCTTAGGCTAAGGCTAGGGCTCCCCTAACCTTAGGCTAGGGCACCCGAGGCTTAGGCTAAGGCTAGGGCTCCCCTAGCCTTAGGCTAAGGTACCCCTAGACTTAGGCTAAGGTACCCCTAGACTTAGGCTAGGACACCCAAAGGCTTAGGGTAAGGCTAGGGCTCCCCTAGCCTTAGGCTAGGGCTCCCCTAACCTTAGGCTAGGGCACCCCTAGGCTTAGGCTAAGGAAGGGCTTCCCTAGCCTTAGGCTAGGGCACCCCTAGGCTTAGGCTAGGACTCCCTAGCCTTTGGTTCTGGCACCCCTAGGCTTAGGCTTAGGCTAGGGCTCCATTAGCCTTAGGCTAGGGCTCCCCTAGCCTTAGGCTAGGGCTCCCCTAGCCTTAGGCTATGGCACCCCTAGGCTTAGGCTAACGCTAGGGCTCCCCTAGCCTTAGGCTAGGGCAACCCTAGGCTTAGGCCAGGGCTCCCCTAGCCTTAGGTTGGGGCACACCTAGGCTTAGGCTAAGGCTAGGGCTCCCCTAGCCTTAGGCTAGGGCACCCCTAAGCTTAGGCTAAGGCTTGGGTTCTCCTAGCCTTAGGCTAGGGCTCCCCTAACCGTATGCTAGGTCACCCCTAGGCTTAGGCTAAGGCTAGGGCTCCCCTAGCCTTAGACTAAGTCTCCCCTAGCCTTAGGCTAGGGCTCCCCTAGCATTAGGCTCGGGCACTGCTAGGCGTATGCTCGGCACCCCTAGGATTAGGCTAGAGATCCCATAGCCTTAGGCTAGGGCTCCCCTTGGCTTAGGCTAAGACTAGGGCTCCCCTAGCCTTAGGTTAGGGCTCCCCAAGCCTTAGCCTAGGGCTCCCCTAGCCTTAGGCAAGGGCACCCCTAGGCTTAGGCTAAGGCTAGGGCTCCCCTAGCCTTAGGCTAGGGCACCCATAGGCTTAGGCTAGGGCACCCATAGGCTTAGGCTAATGCTTGGGCACCCCAAGCCTTAGGTATGGCAGCCCTAGGCTTAGGCTTGGGCTCCCCTAACCTTATTCTAGGGCACCCCTAGGCTTAGGCTAAGGATAGGGCTCCCCTAGTCTTAGGCTAGGGCACCCCTAAGCTAAGGTTTAGGCTAGGTCTCCCCTAGCCTTAGGCTCGGGCACCCCTAGCCTTAGGCTAGGGCTCCCCTAGCCTTACACTAGGGCACCCCTATGCTTACGCTAAGGCTAGGGCTCCCATAGCCTTAGGCTATGGCACCCCTAGGTTTAGGCTAGGGCTCCCCTAGCCTTAGATTGGGGCACCCCTAAACTTAGGCTAAGGCTATGGCTCGCCTAGCCTTAGGCTAGTGCTCCCCTAGCCTTAGGCTCGGGCACCCCTAGCCTTAGGCTAGGGCTCCCCTAGACTTAGGCTAGGGTTCCCCTAGCCTTAGGCTAGTGATCTCTTATCCTTAGGCCAGGGCACCCCTAGGCTTAGTCCAGGGCTCCCATAGCCTTAGGCTAGGGCTCCCCTAGCCTTAGGCTAGGGCACCCCTTGGCTTAGGCTCGGGCACCCCTAGGCTAAGGCTATGGCTCCCCTAGCCATAGGCTAGGGCACCCCTAGGCTTAGGATAGGGCTCCCCTAGCCTTAGGTTCGGGCAGCCCTAGGTTTAGGCTAGGGCTCCCCTAGGCTTAGGCTAAGACTTGGGCTCCCCTAGCCTTAGGATAGGGCTCCCCAAGCCTTAGGCTAGGGGTCCACTAGCCTTAGGCATGGGCACCCCTAGGCTTAGGCTTAGGCTCGGGCACCCCTAGGCTTATGTTAGGGCTCCATTAGCCTTAGGCTAGGGCTCCCCAGCCTTAGGCTAGGGCTCACGTAGCCTTAGGCTATGGCACCCCTATGCTTAGGCTAAGGCTAGGGCTCCCCTAGCCTTAGGCTAGGGCTCCCCTAGCCTTCGGCTAGGGCTCCCCTAGCCTTAGGCTAGGGCTCCCCTAGCCTTAGGCTAGGGCTCCCCTAACCTTAGGCTAGGCTCCCCTAGCCTTAGGCTAGGGAACCCCAAGCCTTAGGCTAGTGCTCCCCTAGTCTTTGGCTAGGGCTCCCATGGCCTTAGACTAGGGCACCCCTAAGCTTAGGCTAAGACTAGGGCTCCGCAAGCCTTAGGCTAGGGCACCCCTAGGCTTAGGCTAAGGCTCGGGCTCCCATAGCCTTCGGCAGGGCTCCCCTCGCCTTAAGTTCGGGCATCCCTAGCCTTAGGCTAGGGCTCCACTAGCCTTATGCTACAGTCCCCTAGGCTTAGGCTAAATCTAGGGCTCCCCTTGCCTTAGGCTAGGGCACCCCTAGACTTAGGCTAGGGCTCCCCTAGCCTTAGACTCAGGCACCCCTAGCCTTAGGCTAGGGCACCCCTAGGCTTAGGCTAGGTCACCCCTAGGCTTAGGCTAAGGCTATGGCTCCCCTAGCCTTAGGCTTGGGCCCCCCTAGCCTTAGGCTAGGGCTCCACTAGCCTTAGTCTATGGCACCCCTAGGCTAAGGACAGGGTTCCCCTAGCCTTAGGCTAGGGCTCCCCTAGCCTTAGGCTATAGCACCCCTAGGGTAAGGCTAAGGTTTTTCTCCCCTAGCCTTAGGCTAGGGCTCCCCTAGACTTAGGCTAAGGCTCCCCTAGCCTTAGACTCATGCACCCCTAGCCTTAGGCTAGGGCTCCCCTAGCGTTACGCTAGGGCTCCCCTAGGCTTAGGCTAGGGCACCCCTAGGCTTAGGCTAAGGCTAGGGCTCCCCTAGCCCTAGTCTAGGGCTCCCCTAGCCTTAGGCTAGGGCACCCCTAGGCTGAGGCTAAGACAAGGGCTCCCCTAGCCTTAGGCTTGGGCACCTCTAGGCTTAAGCTAAGGCTAGGGCTCCCCTAGCCTTTGCCGAGGGCACCCCAAGGCTTAGGCTAAGGCTAGGGCACCCCTAATCTTAGGCTAAGACTACGGCTCACCTAGCCTTAGGCTAGGGCTCCCCTATCCTTAGGCTAGGGCTCCCCTAGGCTTAGGCTAAGGCTAGGGCTCCCCTAGCCTTTGGCTAGGGCTCTCCTAGCCTTAGGCTCGTGCTCCTCTAGACTTAGGCTCGGGCACCCCTAGCCTTCGGCTAGGGCTTCCCTAGCCTTAGGTTAGGGCTCCCTTAGCGTTACGTTAGGGCTCCCCTAGCCTTAGGCCAGGGCACACCAAGGCTTAGTCCAGGGCTCCCCAAGCCTTAGGCTATGGCATCCCTAGGCTTAGGCTAGGGCTCCACTAGCCTTAGACTCAGGCACCCCTAGGCTTAGGCTAGGGCTCCCCTAGCGTTATGCTAGGGCTCCCCCAGCCTTAGTCTAGGTCACCCCTAGGCTTAGGGTAAAGCTAGGGCTCCCCTAGCCTTAGGCTAAGGCTCTCCTAGCCTTAGTTTAGGACACCCGTAGGCTTAGGCTAGGGATACACTAGCCTTAGGCTAGGGCTACCCTAGCCTTAGGCTAGGGCACCCCTAGGCTTAGGCTAGGGCTCCCCTAGCCTTAGACTCGGGCTCCCCTAGACTAAGGCTCGTTCTCCCTAAGCCGTAGGATCGGGCTCCCCTAGCCTTAGGCTAGGGCTCCCCTAGCTTCACGCTAGGGCTTCCCTATCCTTAGGCCAGGGCACCCCTAGGCTTAAGCTAGGGCTCCCCTAGCCTTAGCTTCGGGAACCCCTAGGCTTAGGCTAAGGCTAGGGATCCCCTAGCCTTAGGCTAGGGCTCCCCTAGCCTTAGGCTATAGCACCCCTATGCTTAGGATAAGGCTTTTCTCCCCTAGCCTTAGGCGAGGGCTCCCCTAGCCTTAGGCTAGGGTACCCCTAGGCTTAGGCTAGGGTACCCCTAGGCTTAGGCTAAGACTAGGGGTCTCCTAGCCTTAGGCTTGGGCTTCCTTAGCCTTAGGCTAGGACACCCCTAGGCTTAGGCTAAGGCTAAGGCTTCCCTAACCTTAGGCTAGGGCTCCCCTAGCCTTAGGCTAGGACAACCCTAGGCTTAGGGTAAGGCAAGGGCACCCCTAGGCCTAGGCTACGGCTATGGCTCCCCTAGCCTTAGGCTAGGGCTCCCCAATCCTTAGGCTAGGGCACCGCTATGATTAAGCTAGGGCACCCCTAGGCTTAGGTTAAGGCTAGTTCTCCCCAAGCCTTAGGCTAGGGCTCCCCTAGCCTTAGGCTAGGCCAACCCTAGCCTTAGGCTAAGGCTAGGGCTCCCCTAGCCTTAGGCTATGGCTCCCCTAGCCGTAGGCTAGGGGACCCCAAGGCTTAGGCTAAGACAAGGGCTCCCCAAGCCTTAGGCTAGGGCTCCCCTAGCCTTAGGCTAGGGCACCTCTAGGCTTAGGCTAAGGCTAGGGCTCCCCTAGCCTTAGGCTAGGGCACCCCTAGGCATAGGCTAAGGCTAGGGCTCCCCTAGCCTTTGGCGAGGGCACCCCTAGGCTTAGGCTTAAGCACCCCTAGGCTTAGGATAAGGCTAGGGCTCCCCTATCCTTAGGCTAGGGCTCCCCTAGACTTAGGCTAGGTCACCCATAGGCTTAGGCGAAGGCTAGGGCTCCCCTAGCCTTCGGCTACGGCTCCCCTAGCCGTAGGCTAGGGCTCCCTTAGCGTTACACTAGGGCTCCCCAAGCCTTAGGCCAGGGCACACCTAGGCTTAGTCCCGGGCTCCCCAAACCTTAGGCTATGGCAACCCTAGGCTTAGGCTAAGGCTAAGGCTCCCTTAGCCTTAGGATTGGGGACCCCTAGACTAAGGCTAGGGCTCCCCTAACCTTAGACTCAGGCACCCCTAGCCATAGGCTAGGGCACCCCTAAGCTTAGGCTAGGGGACCCCTAGGCTTAGGCTAAGGCTAGGGCTCCCCAAGCCTTAGGCTAAGGCTCTCCTAGCCTTAGGTTAGGACACCCCTAGGCTTAGGCTAGGGCTACACAAGCCTTAGGCTAGGGCTCCCCTAGCCTTAGGCTAGGGCATCCCTAGGCTTAGTCTAGGGCTCCCCTAGCCTTAGACTCGGGCTCCCCTAGCCTAAGGCTTGTGCTCCATAAGCCGTAGGATTGGGCTCCACTAGCCTTAGGCTAGGGCTCCCCTAGCTTTACGCTAGGGCTCCCCTAGCCTTAGACCAGGGCACCCCTAGGCTTAGGCTAGGGCTCCCCTAGCCTTAGCTTCGGGCTTCTCTAGCGTTAGGCTAGGGCTCCCCTAGCCTTAGTTTAGGACACCCGTAGGCTTAGGCTAGGGATACACTAGCCTTAGGCTAGGGCTACCCTAGCCTTAGGCTAGGGCACCCCTAGGCTTAGGCTAGGGCTCCCCTAGCCTTAGACTCGGGCTCCCCTACACTAAGGCTCGTTCTCCCTAAGCCGTAGGATCGGGCTCCCCTAGCCTTAGGCTAGGGCTCCCCTAGCTTCACGCTAGGGCTTCCCTATCCTTAGGCCAGGGCACCCCTAGGCTTAAGCTAGGGCTCCCCTAGCCTTAGCTTCGGGAACCCCTAGGCTTAGGCTAAGGCTAGGGATCCCCTAGCCTTAGGCTAGGGCTCCCCTAGCCTTAGGCTATAGCACCCCTATGCTTAGGATAAGGCTTTTCTCCCCTAGCCTTAGGCGAGGGCTCCCCTAGCCTTAGGCTAGGGTACCCCTAGGCTTAGGCTAGGGTACCCCTAGGCTTAGGCTAAGACTAGGGGTCTCCTAGCCTTAGGCTTGGGCTTCCTTAGCCTTAGGCTAGGACACCCCTAGGCTTAGGCTAAGGCTAAGGCTTCCCTAACCTTAGGCTAGGGCTCCCCTAGCCTTAGGCTAGGACAACCCTAGGCTTAGGGTAAGGCAAGGGCACCCCTAGGCCTAGGCTACGGCTATGGCTCCCCTAGCCTTAGGCTAGGGCTCCCCAATCCTTAGGCTAGGGCACCGCTATGATTAAGCTAGGGCACCCCTAGGCTTAGGTTAAGGCTAGTTCTCCCCAAGCCTTAGGCTAGGGCTCCCCTAGCCTTAGGCTAGGCCAACCCTAGCCTTAGGCTAAGGCTAGGGCTCCCCTAGCCTTAGGCTATGGCTCCCCTAGCCGTAGGCTAGGGGACCCCAAGGCTTAGGCTAAGACAAGGGCTCCCCAAGCCTTAGGCTAGGGCTCCCCTAGCCTTAGGCTAGGGCACCTCTAGGCTTAGGCTAAGGCTAGGGCTCCCCTAGCCTTAGGCTAGGGCACCCCTAGGCATAGGCTAAGGCTAGGGCTCCCCTAGCCTTTGGCGAGGGCACCCCTAGGCTTAGGCTTAAGCACCCCTAGGCTTAGGCTAAGGCTAGGGCTCCCCTATCCTTAGGCTAGGGCTCCCCTAGACTTAGGCTAGGTCACCCATAGGCTTAGGCGAAGGCTAGGGCTCCCCTAGCCTTCGGCTACGGCTCCCCTAGCCGTAGGCTAGGGCTCCCTTAGCGTTACACTAGGGCTCCCCAAGCCTTAGGCCAGGGCACACCTAGGCTTAGTCCCGGGCTCCCCAAACCTTAGGCTATGGCAACCCTAGGCTTAGGCTAAGGCTAAGGCTCCCTTAGCCTTAGGATTGGGGACCCCTAGACTAAGGCTAGGGCTCCCCTAACCTTAGACTCAGGCACCCCTAGCCATAGGCTAGGGCACCCCTAAGCTTAGGCTAGGGGACCCCTAGGCTTAGGCTAAGGCTAGGGCTCCCCAAGCCTTAGGCTAAGGCTCTCCTAGCCTTAGGTTAGGACACCCCTAGGCTTAGGCTAGGGCTACACAAGCCTTAGGCTAGGGCTCCCCTAGCCTTAGGCTAGGGCATCCCTAGGCTTAGTCTAGGGCTCCCCTAGCCTTAGACTCGGGCTCCCCTAGCCTAAGGCTTGTGCTCCATAAGCCGTAGGATTGGGCTCCACTAGCCTTAGGCTAGGGCTCCCCTAGCTTTACGCTAGGGCTCCCCTAGCCTTAGACCAGGGCACCCCTAGGCTTAGGCTAGGGCTCCCCTAGCCTTAGCTTCGGGCTTCTCTAGCGTTAGGCTAGGGCTCCCCTAGCCTTAGGCTAGGGCACCCCTAGGCTTAGGCTAAGGCTAGGGCTCCCTTAGCCTTTGGCGAGGGCACCCCTAGGCTTAGGCTAGGGCACCCCTAGGCTTAGGCTAAGACAAGGGCTCCCCAAGCCTTAGGGTAGGGCTCCCCTTGCCTTAGGCTGGGGCACCTCTAGGCTTAGGCTAAGGCTAGGGCTCCCCTAGCCTTAGGCTAGGGCACCCCTAGGCTTAGGCTAAGGCTAGGGCTCCCCTAGCCTTTGGCGAGGGCACCCCTAGGCTTAGCCTTAAGCACCCCTAGGCTTAGGCTAAGGCTAGGGCTCCTCTAGCCTTAGGGTAGGGCTCTCCTAGCCTTGGCTAGGGCACCCCTAGGCTTAGGCTAAGGCTAGGGCTCCCCATGCCTTCGGCTAAGGCTCTCCTAGCCTTAGGATAGGGCACCCCTAGGCTTAGGTTAGGGCTACCCTAGCCTTAGGCTAGGGCCAACCTAGGCTTAGGCTAAGGCTAGGGCTACCCTAGCCTTTGGCTATGGCTCTTGTAGCCTTAGGCTCGTACTCCCCTAGCCTTAGGCTCGGGCACCCCTAGACTTAGACTAGGGCTTCCCTAGCCTTAGGCTAGGGCACCCCTAGGCTTTGGCTAGGGCACCCCTAGGCTTAGGCTAAGGCTAGGCCTCCTCAAGCCTTTGGCTAGGGCTCCCCTAGCCTGGGATAGGTCACCCCTAGGCTTAGATTAAGGCTAGGGCTCCGCTAGCCTTAGGCTAGGGCTCCCTTAGCCTTAGGCTAGTGCACCCCTAGGCTTAGGCTAAGACAAGGGCTCCCCTAGCGTTAGGCTAGGGCTCCCCTAGCCTTCGGCTAGGGCACCTCTAGGCTTAGGCTAAGGCTAGGGCCCCTCTAGCCTTAGGCTAGCGCACCCCTAGGCTTAGGCTAAGGCTAGGGCTCCCCTAGCCTTTGGCGAGGGCACCCCTAGGCTTAGGCTATGGCACCCCTAGGCTTAAGCTAAGGCTAGGGCTCCTCTAGCCTTAGGCTAGGGCTACCATAGCCTCGGCTAGGGCACCCCTAGGCTTAGGCTAAGGCTAGGGCTCCCCTAGCCTTAGGCTAGGGCTCCCCTAGCCTTAGGCTAGGGCTCCCCTAGTCTTAGGCTAGGGCTCAACTAGCCTTAGGCTAGTGCTCCCCTACCCTTAGGCTAGGGCACCCCTAGGCTTTGGCTAAGGCTAGGGCTCCTCTAGCCTTAGGCTAGGGCTCCCCTAGCCTTAGGCTAGGGCACCCCTAAACTTAGGCTAAGGCTAGGGCTCCCGTAGCATTAGGCCTGGGCTCCCCTAGCCTTAGGCTAGGGCACCCCTATCCTTAGGCCAGGGCTCCCCTAGGCTTAGGCTAAGGCTAGGGCACCCGTAGGACTAAACTAAGGCTAGGGCTCCCCTAGCCTTAGGCTTGGGCTCCCTTAGCCTTGGGCTAGGGCTCTCATATCCTTAGGCTAGGGCACCCCTAGGCTTAGGCTAAGGCTAGGGATACCCTAGCCTTAGGCTAGGGCACCCCGAGGCTTAGGCTATGGCACCCCTAGGTTTGGGCTAGGGCTCACCTAGCCTTAGGCTAGGGCTCCCCTAGCCTTTGGCTAGGGCTCCCCTAGCCTTCGGCTAGGGCTCCCCTAGCCTTAAGCTATGACACCCCTAGGTTTAGGCTAAGGCTAGGCCTCCCCTAGCCTTAGGCTAGGGCTCCCCTAGTCTTAGGCTAGGGCACCTTTAGGCTTAGGCTAAGGCTAGGGCTCCCCTAACCTTAGGCTAGGGCACCCCTTGGCTTAGGCTAAGGCTAGGGCTCCCCTAGTTTAAGGCTAGGGCTTCCCTTACCTTAGCCTAGGGCACCCCTAGGCTTAGGCTCAGGCTAGGGCTCCCGTCGCCTTAGGCTAGGGCTCCCCTAGCCTTAGGGCAGGCCACCACTAGGCTTAGGCCAGGGCTCCCCTAGCCTCAGGCTAGGGCTCCCCTAGCCTTAGGCTATAGCACTCCTAGGCTTAGGCTAAGGATAGTGTTCCCCGAGCCTTAGGCTAGGCTCCCCTAGCCTTAGGCTAGGGCACCCCTAGGCTTAGGGTAAGGCTAGGGCTCCCCTAGCCTTAGGCTAAGGCTAGGCCTCCCCTAACCTTAGGCTGGGGCACCTCTAGGCTTAGGCTAGGGCAGCCCTAGCCTGGACTAGAGCACCCCTAGGCTTAGGCTAAGGCTAGGGCTCCCCTAGCCTTAGGCTAGGGCACCCCTAGGCTTAGGCTAAGGCTAGGGGTCCCCTAGCCTTAGGCTAGGGCTCCCCTAGCCATTGGCTAGGGCACCCCTAGGCTTAGGCTAAAGCTAGGGCTCCCCTAGCCTTAGGCTAGGGTACACCTAGGATTAGGCTAGGGCTCCCCTAGCCTTAGGCTAGGGCACCCCTAGGCTTAGGCTAGGCCTCCTCTAGCCTTAGGCTAGGGCTCCCCTATCCTAAAGCTAGGGCTCACCTAGCCTTAGGCTAGGGCACCCCTAGGCTTAGGCTAAGGCTTGGGATCCCCTTGCCTCAGGCTAGTGCTCCACTAGTCTTAGGCTTGGGCACCCCTAGGATTAAGCTAGGGCACCCCTAGGCTTAGGCTAATGCTAGGGCTCCCCTAGCCTTAGGCTAGCACACACCTACGCTTACGCTAGGGCTCCCCTAGCCTTAGCTTCGGGCACCCCTAGGCTTAGGCTAAGGCTAGGGCTACCCTAGCCTTAGGCGTGGACTCCCGTAGCTTTAGGCTTAAACACCCCTAGGCTTAGGTTAAGGCTAGGGCTCCAATAGCCTTAGGCTAGGGCTCCCCTAGTTTTAGGCTAGGGCACCCCTAGGATTAGGCTAAGGCTAGGGCTCCCCTAGCCTTAGGCTAGGGCTCCCCTAGCCTTAGGCTAGGGCTCCCCTAGCCTTAAGCTATGGCACCCCTAGGCTTAGGCTAGGGCACCCCTAGGCTTAGGCTAAGGCTTGGGCTCCCCTTGCCTCAGGCTAGTGCTCCACTAGTCTTAGGCTAGAGCACCCCTAGCATTAAGCTGGCGCACCCATAGTCTTAGGCTAATGCTAGGGCTCCCCTAGCCTTAGGCTAGCGCACCCCTAGGCTTAGGCTGGGGCTCCCCTAGCCTTAGCTTCGGGCACCCCTAGGCTTAGGCTAAGGCTAGGGCTACCCTAGCCTTAGGCGTGGGCTCCCTTAGCCTTAGGCTAGAACACCCCTCGGCTTAGGCTAAGGCTAGGGCTCCAATAGCCTTAGGCTAGGGCTCCCCTAGCCTTAGGCTAGGGCTCTCCTAGCCTTAGGCTAGGGCTCTCCTAGCCTTAGGCTAGGGCACCTCCAGGCTTAGGCTAAGGCTAGGACTCCCCTAGCCTTAGGCTAGGGCTCCCTAGCATTAGGCTAGGGCACCCCTAGGCATAGGCTAGGGCTCTCCTAGCCTTAGGCTAGGGTTCCCCTAGCCTTAAGCTATGGCACCCCTAGGCTTAGGCTAAGGCTAGGCCTCCCCTAGCCTTAGGCTAGGGCTCCCCTAGCTTTAGGCTAGGGCACCTTTAGGCTTGGGCTAAGGCTAGGGCTTCCATAGCCTTAGGCTAGGGCAACCCTAGGCTTAGGCTAAAGCTAGGGCTCCCCTTGCTTTAGGCTAGGGCTTCCCTAGCCTTAGGCTAGAGCACCCCTAGGCTTAGGCTAATGCTGGGGCTCCCCTAGCCTTAGGGTAGGGCACCCCTATCCTTAGGCTAGGGCTCCCCAAGGCTTAGGCTAAGGCTACGACTTTCCTAGCCTTTGGCTAGGGCTCTCCTAGCCTTAGGCTCGTGCTCCTTTGCCTTAGGCTCGGGCACCCCTAGCCTTAGGCTAGGGCTCCTGTAACCTTAGGCTAGGGCTCCCTTAGCGTTACGCTAGGGCTCCCCTAGCCTTAGGCCAGTGCACACCAAGGCTTAGTCCAGGGCTCCCCAAGCCTTAGGCTATGGCATCCCTAGGCTTAGGCTAAGGCTACGGCTCCCCTAGCCTTAGGCTAGGGCACCCCTAGACTTAGGCTAGGGCTCCACTAGCCTTAGACTCAGGCACCCCTAGCCTTAGGCTAGGCCTCCCCTAGCGTTACGCTAGGGCTCCCCCAGCCTTATGCTAAGGCTACAGTAGCCTTAGGCTAGGGCTCCCCTAGCCTTAGTCTAGGTCAACCCTAGGCTTAGGCTAAAGCTAGGGCTCCCCTAGCCTTAGGCTAAGGCTCTCCTAGCCTTAGGTTAGGACACCCGTAGGCTTAGGCTAGGGCTACACTAGCGTTAGGCTAGGGCTCCTCTTGCCTTAGGCTAGGGCACCCCTAGGCTTAGGCTAGGGCTCCCCTAGCCTTAGACTCGGGCTCCCCTAGCCTAAGGCTCGTGCTCCCTAAGCCGTAGGATCGGGCTCCCCTAGCCTTAGGCTAGGGCTCCCCTAGCTTCACGCTAGGGCTTCCCTAGCCTTAGGCCAGGGCACCCCTAGGCTTAAGCTAGGGCTCCCCTAGCCTTAGATTCGGGAACCCCTAGGCTTAGGCTAAGGCTAGGGATCCCCTAGCCTTAGGCTAGGGCTCCCCTAGCCTTAGACTATAGCACCCCTATGCTTAGGCTAAGGCTTTTCTCCCCTAGCCTTAGGCTAGGGCTCCCCTAGCCTTAGGCTAGGGCACCCCTAGGCTTAGGCTAAGACTAGGGGTCCCCTAGCCTTAGGCTTGGCTCCCTTAGCCTTAGGCTAGGACACCCCTAGGCTTAGGTTAAGGCTAGGGCTCCCCTAACCTTAGGCTAGGGCTCCCCTAGCCTAAGGCTAGGACAACCCTAGGCTTAGGGTAAGGCTAGGGCACCCCTAGGCCTAGGCTACGGCTATGGCTCCCCTAGCTTTAGGCTAGGGCTCCCCAATCCTTAGGCTACGACACCCCTATGATTAAGCTAGGGCATCCCTAGGCTTAGGTTAAGGCTAGGTCTCCCCAAGCCTTAGGCTAGGGCAACCCTAGCCTTAGGCTAAGCCTAGGGCACCCCTAGGCTTAGGCTAAGGCTAGGGCTCCTCTAGCCTTTGGCGAGGGCATCCCTAGGCTTAGGCTTAAGCACCCCTAGGCTTAGGCTATGGCTAGGGCTCCCCTATCCTTAGGCTATGGCTCCCCTAGCCTTAGGCTAGGGGACCTCTAGGCTTAGGCTAAGGCTAGGGCTCCCCTAGCATTAGGCTAGGGCACCCCTAGGCTTAGGCTAAGGCTAGGGCTCCCCTAGCCTTTGGGGAGGGCACCCCTAGGCTTAGGCTTAAGCACCCCTAGGCTTAGGCTAAGGCTAGGGCTCCCCTAGCCTTCGGCTAGGGCTCTCGTAGCCTTAGGCTCGTGCTCCCCTAGCCTTAGGCTCGGGCACCCCTAGCCTTAAGCTAGGGCTTCCCTAGCCTTAGGCTAGGGCTCCCTTAGCGTTACGCTAGGGCACCCCTAGCCTTAGGCCAGGGCACCCCTAGGCTTAGGCTAGGGCACCCCTAGACTTAGGCTAGGTATCCCCTAGCCTTAGACTCAGGCACCCCTAGCCTTAGGCTAGGGCTCCCCTAGCGTTACGCTACGGCTTCCCTAGCCTTAGGCTAGGGCACCCCTAGGCTTAGGCTAGGGCACCCATAGGCTTAGGATAAGGCTAGGGCTCCCCCAGCCTTAGGCTAGGGCTCCCCTAGCTTAACGCTAGGGCTCCCCTAGCCTTAGGCCAGGGCACCCCTAGGCTTAGGCTAGGTCACGCCTAGGCTTAGGCTAAGACAAGGGCTCCCCTAGCCTTTGGCTAGGGCTCCCCTAGCCTTTGCTAGGTCACCCCTAGGCTTAGGTTAAGGCTAGGGCTCCACTAGTCTTAGGCTAGGGCTCCCTTAGCCTTAGGCTAGGGCACCCCTAGGCTTAGGCTAAGACAAGGGCTCCTCTAGCCTTAGGCTAGGGCACCCCTAGGCTTAGGCTAAGGCTAGGGCTCCCCTAGCCTTTGGCGAGGGCACCCCTAGGCTTAGGCTAGGGCACCCCTAGGCTTAGGCTAAGGCTAGGGCTCCTCTAGCCTTAGGCTAGGGCTCCCCTAGGCTCGGCTAGGGCACCCCTAGGTTTAGGCAAAGGCTAGGGCTCCCCTAGGCTTAGGCTAGGGCTCCCCTAGCCTTAGGCTAGGTCTCCCCTAGTCTTAGGCTAGGGCTCAACTAGCCTTAGGCTAGTGCTCCCCTACCCTTAGGCTAGGTCACCCCTAGGCTTTGGCTAAAGCTAGGGCTCCTCTAGCCTTAGGCTAGGGCTCCCCTAGCCTTAGGCTAGGGCACCCCTATGCTTAGGCTAAGGCTAGGGCTCCCGTAGCATTAGGCTTGGGCTCCCCTAGCCTTAGGCTAGGGCACCCCTAGGCTTAGGCTAAGGCTTGGGCTCCCCTTGCCTCAGGCTAGTGCTCCACTTGTCTTAGGCTAGGGCACCCCTACGATTAAGCTAGGGCACCCCTAGGCTTAGGCAAAGGCTAGGTCTCCCCAAGCCTTAGGCTAGGGATCCCATAGACTTAGGCTAGGGCAACCCTAGCCTTAGGCTAAGGCAAGGGCTCCCTTAACCTTAGGCTATGGCTCCCATAGCCGTAGGCTAGGGCACCCCTAAACTTAGGCTAAGTTTAGGGCTCCCCTAGCCTTATGCTTGGGCACCCCTAGTCTTAGGCTAAGGCTAGGGCTAACCTAGCCTTAGGCTAGCGCACCCCTAGGCTTAGGTTAGGGCTACCCTAGCCTTAGCTTCGGTCACCCCTAGGCTTTGGCTAAGACTAGGGCTACCCTACCCTTAGGCATGGGCTCCCTTAGCCTTAGGCTTAAACACCCCTAGGCTTAGGCTAAGGCTAGGGCTCCAATAGCCTTAGGCTAGGGCTCCCCTAGTTTTAGGCTAGGTCTCTCCTAGCCTTAGCCTAGTGCACCCCTAGGATTAGGCTAAGGCTAGGGCTCCCCTAGCCTTAGGCTAGGGCTCCACTTGCCTTAGGCTAGGGCTCCCCTAGCCTTAAGCTATGGCACCCCTAGGCTTAGGCTAACGCTAGGCGTCCCCTAGCCTGACGCAAGGGCTCCCCTAGCCTTAGGCTAGGGCACCTTTAGGCTTAGGCTAAGGATAGGGCTCCCCTAACCTTAGGCTAGGGCACCCCTTGGCTTAGGCTAAGGCTAGGGCTCCCCTTGCTTTAGGCTAGGGCTTCCCTAGCCTTAGGCTAGGGCACCCCTAGGCTTGGGCTAAGGCTAGAGCTCCCCTAGCCTTAGGCTAGGGCTCCCTAGCATTAGGCTAGGGCACGTCTAGGCATAGGCTAAGGCTCCCGTAGCCTTAGGCTAGGGCTCCCCTAGTCTTAGGCTAGGTCACCCCTAGGCTTAGGCTAAGGCTAGGGCTCCCCTAGCCTTAGGCTAAGGTTCTCCTAGCCTTAGCCAAGGGCACCCCTAGGCTTAGGCTAGGGCTCCCCTAGCCTTAGGGCAGGGCACCCCTAGTCTTAGGCCAGGGCTCGCCTAGCCTCAGGCTAGGGCTCCCCTAGCCTTAGGCTATAGCACTCCTAGGCTTAGGCTAAGGATAGTGTTCCCCGAGCCTTAGGCTAGGCTCCCCTAGCCTTAGGCTAGGGCACCCCTAGGCTTAGGGTAAGGCTAGGGCTCCCCTAGCCTTAGGCTAAGGCTAGGCCTCCCCTAGCCTTAGGCTGGGGCACCTCTAGGCTTAGGCTAGGGCAGCCCTAGCCTGGACTAGAGCACCCCTAGGCTTAGGCTAAGGCTAGGGCTCCCCTAGCCTTAGGCTAGGGCACCCCTAGGCTTAGGCTAAGGCTAGGGGTCCCCTAGCCTTAGGCTAGGGCTCCCCTAGCCATTGGCTAGGGCACCCCTAGGCTTAGGCTAAAGCTAGGGCTCCCCTAGCCTTAGGCTAGGGTACACCTAGGATTAGGCTAGGGCTCCCCTAGCCTTAGGCTAGGGCACCCCTAGGCTTAGGCTAGGCCTCCTCTAGCCTTAGGCTAGGGCTCCCCTATCCTAAAGCTAGGGCTCACCTAGCCTTAGGCTAGGGCACCCCTAGGCTTAGGCTAAGGCTTGGGATCCCCTTGCCTCAGGCTAGTGCTCCACTAGTCTTAGGCTTGGGCACCCCTAGGATTAAGCTAGGGCACCCCTAGGCTTAGGCTAATGCTAGGGCTCCCCTAGCCTTAGGCTAGCACACACCTACGCTTACGCTAGGGCTCCCCTAGCCTTAGCTTCGGGCACCCCTAGGCTTAGGCTAAGGCTAGGGCTACCCTAGCCTTAGGCGTGGACTCCCGTAGCTTTAGGCTTAAACACCCCTAGGCTTAGGTTAAGGCTAGGGCTCCAATAGCCTTAGGCTAGGGCTCCCCTAGTTTTAGGCTAGGGCACCCCTAGGATTAGGCTAAGGCTAGGGCTCCCCTAGCCTTAGGCTAGGGCTCCCCTAGCCTTAGGCTAGGGCTCCCCTAGCCTTAAGCTATGGCACCCCTAGGCTTAGGCTAGGGCACCCCTAGGCTTAGGCTAAGGCTTGGGCTCCCCTTGCCTCAGGCTAGTGCTCCACTAGTCTTAGGCTAGAGCACCCCTAGCATTAAGCTGGCGCACCCATAGTCTTAGGCTAATGCTAGGGCTCCCCTAGCCTTAGGCTAGCGCACCCCTAGGCTTAGGCTGGGGCTCCCCTAGCCTTAGCTTCGGGCACCCCTAGGCTTAGGCTAAGGCTAGGGCTACCCTAGCCTTAGGCGTGGGCTCCCTTAGCCTTAGGCTAGAACACCCTCGGCTTAGGCTAAGGCTAGGGCTCCAATAGCCTTAGGCTAGGGCTCCCCTAGCCTTAGGCTAGGGCTCTCCTAGCCTTAGCTAGGGCTCTCCTAGCCTTAGGCTAGGGCACCTCCAGGCTTAGGCTAAGGCTAGACTCCCCTAGCCTTAGGCTAGGGCTCCCTAGCATTAGGCTAGGGCACCCCTAGGCATAGGCTAGGGCTCTCCTAGCCTTAGGCTAGGGTTCCCCTAGCCTTAAGCTATGGCACCCCTAGGCTTAGGCTAAGGCTAGGCCTCCCTAGCCTTAGGCTAGGGCTCCCTAGCTTTAGGCTAGGGCACCTTTAGGCTTGGGCTAAGGCTAGGGCTTCCATAGCCTTAGGCTAGGGCAACCCTAGGCTTAGGCTAAAGCTAGGGCTCCCCTTGCTTTAGGCTAGGGCTTCCTAGCCTTAGGCTAGAGCACCCTAGGCTTAGGCTAATGCTGGGGCTCCCCTAGCCTTAGGGTAGGGCACCCCTATCCTTAGGCTAGGGCTCCCCAAGGCTTAGGCTAAGGCTACGACTTTCCTAGCCTTTGGCTAGGGCTCTCCTAGCCTTAGGCTCGTGCTCCTTTTGCCTTAGGCTCGGGCACCCTAGCCTTAGGCTAGGGCTCCTGTAACCTTAGGCTAGGGCTCCCTTAGCGTTACGCTAGGGCTCCCCTAGCCTTAGGCCAGTGCACACCAAGGCTTAGTCCAGGCTCCCCAAGCCTTAGGCTATGGCATCCCTAGGCTTTAGGCTAAGGCTACGGCTCCCCTAGCCTTAGGCTAGGGCACCCCTAGACTTAGGCTAGGGCTCCACTAGCCTTAGACTCAGGCACCCCTAGCCTTAGGCTAGGCCTCCCCTAGCGTTACGCTAGGGCTCCCCCAGCCTTATGCTAAGGCTACAGTAGCCTTAGGCTAGGGCTCCCCTAGCCTTAGTCTAGGTCAACCCT
>NW_027458885.1:0-41885 GCF_050624435.1 Tenrec ecaudatus
GCCAGGAAGAGCAGGTCCAAGACCTGCTGCCCGGGGTATGAGACATTCAAACGGGAAGTCTAGGAGGGCTGGAGGTGGCGGGGCTGGAGAATCTGCTTCAAGAATGGCTTCTTTCTTTCTTTTTAAATCATTTTACTGGGGGCTAGTACAGCTCTTATCACAATCCATACATCCATACATCATGTCAAACACATTGTACATATGTTGCTGTCATCATTTTCAAAACATTTGCTTTCTACTTGAGCCCTTGGTATCAGCTCCTCATTTTTTCCCTTTCTTCCTTCCACCACCCTCCCTTGATAATTTATAAATTATTTTTTTCATGTCTTATACCGATGTCTCCCTTCACCCACTTCTCTTTTGTCCATCTCCAAGGGAGGGGGTTATATGTAGATCATTGTGATCAGTTCCTCCTTTCTCCCCCCACCTTCCCTTTACCCTCCTGGTACTGCTACTCTCATTATTGGTCCCGAGGGGGTTATCTGTCCTGGATTCCCTGCATTTCTGGATCTTATCTGTGCCAGTGTACGTGCTCTGATCTAGCCGGATTTGTAAGGTAGAATTGGGATCATGATAGTGGGTGGGAAGGAAGCATTAAAGAACTAGAGGAAAGTTGTATGTTTCCTTGGTGCTATACTGCACCCTGACTGGCTCATCTCTTCCTTGGGACCCTTCTCTAGGGGGTTGTCCAATTAGCTACAGATGGGCTTTGAGTCTCCATTCTGCACTCTCCCTCATTCACATTAATATGATTTTTTTGTTCTGGCTGTTTGATGTCTGATACCTTATCCCATCGACACCTCATGATCACACAGGCTGGTGTCCTTCTTCCGTGTGGACTTTGTAGCTTCTCAGCTAGATGGTTGCTTGTTTACCTTCAAGTATTTAAGACCCCGGACACTATATCTTTTGATAGTCAGGCACCATCAGCTTTCTTCACCACATTTGCCTGTGCACCCATTTTGTCTTCAGTGATTGTTTGGGAAGGTGAGCGTCACGGAATGCCAGGTTATTAGAACAAAGTGTTCTAGGATTGAGGGAGTACTTCAGTAGTGGCCCAATGTCCATCTGCTACCTTACTACTTAACATATAAATATATGTACATAGATCTATTTCTCCATCGTCATATATAAATATATTTACACATGTACATGCCTATATTTGAACCTCTATAAGTGGTCTTTGCCTCCTAGCTCTTTCCTCTGTTTCCTTCACTGTCCTCTTGTAGAGATGGCATCTTTCAACTCCCAACTTGTACGTCTATTTGTCCCTGCTTTTGCCCAGAGCATGGAGTCATTGGCGGCACAGAGGTAGAATTCTCGCTGTCTTGGAGGCGGGGGCGGGGGGCCGGGGGGGCGGTGGTGGAGATCTGGTTTGATTCCCAGCGAATGCACTTCAAGGGCAGCCACCCTGCTCCAGTAAGTGGACGCTTGCTTGCTCGCTTTCATGATTCTGAGCAACTTTCTGCTGAGCTTCTAGACCAACACAGACTAGGAAGAAAGGCCTGGAGATCTATGTTGGAAAATCAGCCATGAAGAACCCTGTGGATCACAAGGGTACAACTACAACTGATCATGGGGATCTCGCAGGACCAGGAAACAGTTTCATTCAGCTGTGTGTGGAATGGCCTTCCGTGGTGGTAGGAGGACGGTGAGGGGACTGGACAGCAGCCAGTCACAGCAGAGCCGGGCATGGAGCTCAGCCATGCCTCTCCTGCTCGCTGCTGCACATCCACCCACTGAAAACAGCACTGACTCTCCCGTCCTATCAAACGTCTTCTTTTCTAATAGCTTACTGTGCTTTAGGTGAGAGTTTACATAGCAATGGGTTTTCTAATCCATGCTCCATACACACATTGTTCCCTGACATAGGATGCAATTCCTGTAATGTGTCAACACTCCCCCCATTTCCTTCCTCTCTCTATCAGGTTTTTCTGTCCCTCCTTGTCTTCTCATTTTTGATTTGGGGCAAATGCTACCCTTTTTGTCCCAGTTGATCGATCAAAGAAGCACAGTATTCGTGGGTATTGTAGTTTATTTTACAGTCCTGTCTATTATCTGGCTGAAAGGGGTCTTGGCCTGTCCCACTTCAGCTCAAGAAGCTGTAGTCACTTCCCAAGGTATGGCATCAGACCCTCTGCCTGGGTCTAGGTCTCATGATCTTCCCCGCCTCCTCCAATCTGCATTCGCTCTACATGCGTGCTTGCTTTGCCGCTCTAGTCCCCTCACCTCCTGCCACCACTTCTCGGTAGGAGGAACCTGGTGGCACAATGGTGAGGCACTCAGTTTCTAACCCAAAGATGAGCAGTTCAAATCCATCGGCTGCTCAGTAAGAGAAAGCTAGGCAGTTCGCTTCTGTAAAGATCAAAAAGACAAAAGCAAAACTCCCAACACGCTGCTCATGCATCACATCCCACTGCAGAGATTCCTGCTTTGGATGCTCTATAAGACAGTTCTACTTGATCTTATAGGGTTGCTAGGAGTCGGAATTGCTCATAAAAATTAGCAATATTTTCATTCTATCTTTGTTTTTGTTCTCTTCTATTAAATGGCACTCCAACCCCAAGCCCAAACTCCTTGCTGGTGGAGTCCCTTCGCACAGAGAGGTGGTGAGTTTGAACTTCTGACCAGGGCTCCTTAAAATGATGCTCCTGACTCTGCTCAACTCAACTCCCTGCCATCAAGTCAGTTCGGACGCACCACAGCCTACAGAACAGGGTGGAATTGTCCTTGTGGATTTCCAAGGCCTCGTCTTTCTCCCATGGAGCAACTGGTGGGTTTGAACTGCTGGCCTTGCTGTTAGCAGCCCAACATTTAACCCACCACACCAGCCAGGGATCCTTTAAAATGGCACAAAATGTGCCTATGGCATGAGTTGCTTTTCGTGAGGATTCAACGAGAACAATGCATGTGTCACAGTGCCGGCCCTTATACTTTATATCCAACGATATAAGATTGCATATCATTTGCCTACTTGACAAATAGCACATTTTTCAGACAGCTCAACATTGTTCGTTGTGCCCTTTTAATTTTTTTGGATGGCACCTTTTGTGTTTGCTGGTTGCTTGTTCTTTAGTTGGCACCGTTCTGCTTGGCCTTGGCCCTGTGCCACCATGCACGGTGGTGAGCGAAGTGGTAAGGGCTGTGCCAGGGCCACTGAGTAGCAGTTCCAGGAGACCGCATTGGCTCAACAGGAGTTTTCTAACCAGGAGCGAGCTGCCTCCACCCGAAGAGCTCCCTGTTCCTGGAAAGAATTCTACTCCAGGCCAACTATCACCTGGGGAGCACCTAGCACAGTTTCAGCACTGTCCCCTGTGGGAAGAATTATTTTTTTCCTTCCTTTGAACATTTGGATGATGGTTTTATAGAGAACAGTAGTTTCTTATGCAATGATTCACATGCATTTTGCTTCGAGACCTTAGCTGTAAGCCACTCAATGTAACAGCTTCTTCTACATTTCTCCCTGGGCTCCCTGTCTCCACGTCCCCATCTGTCTGCCCCCTGCTGCCTCCTGAACTTGGCTTTTGGGAAAATGCTGCCTTTTCGGTGTACTCTGGTTGGTAGTTCTGAGGGCATGTTCCTCATGGGGGCTCACTTTATTTTTATTATTTTTAAACAGCTTTATTGGCACTTCATCCACGTATACAGTCCAGCAGTTCAATTGTGTCCAGAAGAGTTGTACAGTCATCACCACAATCAATCTTCTTCCTTGTACTCATTGCTATTAGTGTTGTTGTTATTATTATTATTTTTAATTTTGATGAAAATATACGGAACAAAACATCCTGTAGTTCAATAGCTTCTACATGTATCATTCAATGCCATTGATTATACTCTTCATGTAGTGTAACAATTATTGATATCATCTTCCAAATTATTCTCCCACCATTAACAAACTCAGCCCCCAAGCCAACACTCTTCCTCCTAATATCTGTCAACTTTAGTTTCTTTTAATTTTTTAGTAGCTTTCGTGGTATAAAATTCACATATCACACACTTTCATAGTTAAGTCACTTTCAAAAAGAGTTGTGTATGCATCATTACAGTTAGTTCTAGTGCTTTCTTTCCCCTCCTGCATCGATTGTTTGCTCCCCAACTTCCCTCATCCTCCCTATCCCATCTCCCCCCCCCCCCCATGCCTTATCGACCATTGCATCCGTTACTGTGTCCAGTAACTCCTTCTGCACTTCATGAACTGGGAAACCTAGCAAAACATACAAAGCAAAACCAACACGAAACAGGAGAAAAGAATAATAACATAAGGATAAAGATAAAAATAAAGGATAAGAGAGAAAAGACCACAAACAATATTCTTAAAAACCAGAGAAGACATTTCTGTTGTGGAACAAGTGGTAAATATTTAAGCCTAAAGCCAATTCAGGTTGGGACAAGAGGAAGGCCAATTGACCAAGTATCCTATTATACCCTGGTTCAGTCCTCCATAATCAAGTTTACAATAGTCTCTGTCTGCCTGATGGTACAGCTAAAGTTTGACTCCTTCGTCTGTGGCTCGAGGGGATCTGCCAGTGGCCTAATCTGACCAGATACTCTGGAGACGGGTCTTGGGCTCCCACTGTCCTCCAGAGCCTTCTACAAATTGGGTGCTCACAATTTAAGCTCTGATACTTTTCCCTGTATCATGTTTGGATTTTGTTATTGTCATCTTTGGATCCCACAGGCTGATGTGCTTCTTCAATACGGACTTAGTTGATACCTAGATGGCTGCTTGTTTGTTTGGTTTTTGTTTTTTTTCAGGGTTTTAAAGCAAGCTCTGGCTAGTTTTGTTTATTTCTGGTTTGTTTTAAAATTAAACCATTTATTTTTATTTTAATAAATCATTTTATTGGGGACTCTGATAGCAATCCATGCATCAATTGTATCAAGTACATTTGTACATATGTTGCCATCATCATTTCCAAAACATTTTCTTTCTACTTGAGCCCTTGGTATCAGCTCCTCTTTTTTATCCCTCCCTCCCCCACCCTACCACCCTCATGAACCCTTGATAATTTATAAATCAATTTTCTTATCATATTTTACACCATCTGCTGTCTCCCTTCACCCACATTTGTTTTTCTCCTCCTGAAGGGTGGCAGTTGGGGTTTTAAGATGACCATTGGGATCAGTTCCCCTTTTCTCCTCCTCCTCCTGCCTCACCTTCCCCTACCCTCATGGTATCACTACTCTCATGATTGGTCCTGAGGGGTTGTATGTCCTGCATTCTGTGTGTCGAGAGCTCTTATCTGTATCAGTGCACAGGCTCCAGTTTAACCGGATTTGTAAGGTAGAACTGGGGTCATGATGGAGGTGTGTGGGTGAGGGGGAAGGAAGCATTAAATAACTAGAGGAAAGTTGTGTGTTTCATCGGTGCTATATTGCACCCTGGCTGGCTCGTCCCTTCCTTGCGACCCTTCTGTGAAGGGATGTCCAATTGTGTACAGATGGGCTTTGGGTCTCCACTCTGATGCCTGATACCTCTGGCCAGTTTTATTGGGAGAAAAGAGGGCAGGATTTCTTTTCGCCCTCAGCTCTGGCACGTTCTCACGTGATCAGCACCCCCGGGTCGACCATGGCCGTGTGCACGCTCTGCAGGACTTGTCGCCCATGTTACGGCCACTGCAGTGACGGCCACCGGTGTGGGCCGACGTGGTGCAGTACTCGATTTCGGGTTTCCTCTAGGCTGGGCGGTCATTGGCCACAATGACCAGTTTCACTCTGCCCTGCCCGACCATCTTCAGCGTCTGCTTGTGGCCCAGCATGTATTTCCCATTTTTCACGAGTTGAAGCCCGGAGTTGATGGACTCCAGCGACTTTTCTGTCTTCTTTGCTGCCCCATCTTCCAGTCTTAGGTGTGGGGTTCCCCAGCCAAGAGCAGCCGTCCAGATGGCCGAGAAGGGAGAAACAGCTGATGGCAGCTTGAATACAAGCCCTTCAGACCGCACACACTATCGCAATTGTTAGCTGGCCGCCAGCGCTTTCTTCCCACACTGTGCTGGAGCAGCCTTCTCTTCCGTGATCGCTTCGTGATGGCCAGGATCGAGTAGGACCTTGTTACCAGAAATCACTGTGCCTGGATTGGGCATAGAATTCAGTGGGTGCCCAGAATCCATCTGTTTGTCCACGGGTTACAGACCACTCTGGTTTACTTTGGTGGTTACAGATGACTCTGGTTTACTTATGACAAAAACCAAGAAGAAGAAGAAAAACAACAAGAAAACAACCCTCCCCCCAACTAAAAATAAAACAAACAGAACAGAAAAACATCACTCCCCTGGGGCACAGGGCGATTTCATTGATAACATCAATAATTCATCTAATGGCTTATAACGGTAAGGTACTCCTGATAGGAAGAGTTTATTGAGTATATTTCAGCTGCGAGCTGCAGTCCTTGAGTTGCTGCTTTGTGCAGATTGATTTCTTAATTGATGGAGCTCTGTTTACATTGAGCATGGGGGTTAGTGCTAGGGGAAATTTCCTGTAACATTCTTTACATTAACATTCTTTTACCTATTAGATTAATACCTATCGTATTAATGCAAGGGGAGCATTGATGTATTACATATATGGTGACTCTGGGTCTCCGTTCATTGGATACCCACTAAGCCAGGGGCCCCACCCAAGGTCCAATGACAACCATTTCCACAGTCTTGTCATGAGCACGCTTTGTTTCCTCTCCCAACAGGGAAATTCAGTCCTAAATCTAAGGGTACGGGTAGTTTTGAGGTAGGGCCCAGTCCATTCAGTTGAGCTTCCACATGGAGTCCTTCTGGTGTGGCCCTTGGGGCATGCCATGCTCCCTGTAAGGCCAGCGTCTAAGGTCATTATCGTGCTTAGTCCATGGTGTGGTTCACTGAGGGCTGGGGGAAAGCGTGTTCAAAGGGTCTACCCAGGAACAGAGAACTGGGTTTTTTCTCCCCTTAGCTTTCCTACAATTGCTATGTAGCACCCCTTCCCGACGTGAGGTTCCTCCTCCCCATTTACCACCATACCCACCATCAGAAACGTGTTTCCTCTGAAATACTGATGCTCCCCTCCCCTGGTGATTTTCCAGTGAGATTCTCCTCTAATTCCTATTGGGGGAGGGGGGACGGGGCACCTTTATAGGTCTGTCTGTTCTTTGACTAAAAGGGTATCTCTAGGTGTGGGTTCAGTTCCAGGTCTGAGAGGTTTTTAGGAGCCATAGGTGCTACCAGATTGGTAAACCCGGTCTTTTTTAATGATTCTGAATTTTACCCAGCATTTTTTACCCACTCTGTCCAGGGCCTTCTGTGTGATCCTGATAAAGGTGGTTATTGGGTAGCTGGGCACCATCTAGTCCCTCTGGTCTCCGTCTGGTGGAGGCTGTGGCTCCTGTAGTCCATTAATCTTTTGGACCAATTCAAGGACCAGCTTCCTTGAATCTTTGACTTTCTTCACTGTTCTTGGCTCCAGACAGGATCCAAGAGGGCTGGATCTTAGAGGGCTGCGTGCCAGCTTTTAAGACCCCAGAAGTTATTCACCAAAGCAGGATATAGAACATCACTTTATGTGGATCAATATATTCCCTGAGACAATGGTTTAAAACCCTCAAGTGCTGTGACTCAGTCCCTCATGGTGATTATGTCTAACAAGTTTGCATAATTTTATGCCCTGTATGCTAAACTGTTTACCTGGACATATTTGCAGCACATACATATACATATGTAGAAATATTATATGCGAGCCATATCACATTGGCTATACTCTCATACATAATTTGAATGAATTAATATTCATTAATTAATGTTCTCTATTTTATTCCTTTGGGTTCTAATATCCATTGAAATGGCTACACAGAAATTCACAGACAAAATTCATGACTGAAGGGTTTATTAAGGAAATTAACAAGTTGTAAGGCAGGAAGAAATGCTCAGGGTGGTTGTTTCCCAGAACACGTTACATGTTACAAAGTTTCAGGTTTGCTAATAAATGTCCAAAGGCGTACACCACTCTGCTCTCAGCCTTAACCAGAAGGCATTCAGCTCAAGTTCTGGAGGTCAGCAAACCCAGCTCCCTGAATGAAGTGCCTACAGGCACCCTACTCCAATAAGCCTCACCCAGAAGACCCTCAGCTCCACTTCCACGAGTCAGCAAATCCAACTTCCCCAATTAAGCACCGAGGGGCACCCCACTCTGCGAGCCAGCCTCCTGCGCAAAAACATTCGTCTGTGGATGGGGAAGTCCATCATTCTATTCCATGCTCTGCCTCCTGGTTCTGCTGGTGCTCCTCTGAAGGTACAGCTGTCACCTGGATCCAAAGGTTCACTGTGCAGGAACCTCGGGTCCAGAGGACTTGCTCCCCTCTGGTTCTTGTTGATAATGAGATCCCTCTCCTGCTTCTCAGAGGGCTCATTTTATACACAGCAGGATTCCACTCCAGGGAACCTTTACCCAATTACTCACAGATGAATCCTCTGAGTCTCTTCCTCCACCCTATTACCAGACCCGTGCAGGGAAAGGTCGTTTGGTGGAGTTAGAGACTTTAGTTAGAAGAGCCATATTAAATAATTCACTGCCCCTGCACCATTGCAGACCCGCTCAGCGTACATCTCCTTACCTACATATCCATTTATAACATGCTGATTATTACTGCTATGGAATGACTGGGCAGGAAATAGTTTCCTCTTGTTACATTTTACTCGTGTATACCTCCCACTGGCTTCCTTTGCCTTGGCCATGCTATGCTGACCTGCCGCTCCCAGTGTTTTGCCTTCTCCTGCGCCAAAGTTAATCCAAATCTGCTCTCTAGTTAATGACTTTCCCTCCATCCCCCCGTGACGCTCGGAGAATATTTCTTTCTCCATGGAGACTTTTTCTTGCCTCTTTATAGTAGTGTTCTCACACAATGTCTGTCCTTTTGTGATTGAAGGATGACAGGATGTCGTCTCAGGTACTTTGGCCATGTTGTCAGGAGAGAACAGTCGCTGGAGAAGGACATCATGTTGGGTAAAGTGGAGGGCAGCGAAGAAGAGGAAGGTCCTCGAGACGATTGGCACAGTGGCTGCAACAACAGGTCAAGCCTAGAACGACTGGGACGATGGCCCAGACGGAGCAGTGTTTTGTTCTGTGGTGTACTGGGTCGCTATGAGTCAGAAGCAACTCAATGGCACTCAGTGTGTTAGTCTGAGAAACTAAAGAAACAAATCCAGAGACACCCATGTGTATGAGAAAGAGCTTTATATAGAAGGGTAATTGTATATTAAGAAAACATCCCAGCCCAGTCCAAATCAAGTCCACAAGTCCAATATTAGACCATATGTCCAATACCAGTCTATAAATTCCTCTTCAGACTCATGCAACACGTGCAATAACACTGAATGCAGGAAGATCACAGGCCAGGGGGTGGAAAGTCTTGTGGATCCAGTGGCAGTGGAAGCAGCACAGCACTGCCGTGGGTCTACACATGACTCCTCCAGCCCCAGGGCTCTGGCTCCATAGCATAGCTCCATGTGGCTTGTCAGCAGGAAGACAAAGCAGAGAGAGATAGTCCGTCTGACCTCTAGTGAGCTATTTATCTCCAAATGAGCCTCCAAATGAGCTGTGACTTGATTGACACCCTTTTAATATCATCAGGTTGACACCAGATTATGTAACTATCAAAGGCACCTACCAACAACAACAACAATTTCACTCAGTAGCATGTCCTCCAGGTTCATTCTCCCTCCCCCGCCCCAGGTGCATTCTTGTGAGCCGTTTTGTGGCTCCATCGCTATCCTATATGTCAGAAGAATTTCTATCCTCCAGGAGAAGCTAGCCAACAGAGCCTCTAGAGTTTCTTCCTGCTTCATGATGTCATGGGCACAAGGATACTGCCTGCCGCCTGCCACACAGAGTGTGGTCCTGGGACCTGCAGCATCAGCACCAGCTGGGCGCTGGTGAGAAAGGCAGAGCCTCAGACATCACCCTAGGACTATGGGAGGAGAACCTGCATCGCCACAATTTCTGGTGATTCATTGCACGTTGCCGTGTGAGAGGCATTGCTCTTATCATCCCCCAATAACCTCCTCTCTTCTCACCAGTAACTCCTGTTCTAGACTGACAAGAGCTAGATGTTTAAGGGCTTAGTTGGAGTGTATAAAAAACAAACAAACAAACCCCACAGCCCTCAAGTCAATTCTGACTCACAGTGACTCTAAACAGGTTTCTGAGGCTGTAAATCTTCCCAGGAGCTGACAGCCTCATCCGTCTCCCTCAGAGCAGTTGGTGGGCTTGAACTGCCAACCTTGTAGTTAACAGCCCAATGCTTACCCAACAGTGCCACTCAGGAACTTTTTGGAAGTTATGAACTTAGGGAAGAGTATTGATCTAAAATTAATGGAATAAAAATCAATACAAAAATAAAACAAAAAATGAACACAAAGAAAAGGAAAAACAAAAAAGGTAACTAAAATTGTGATCACAAATGATTCAGGATTCGAATAAAGCTGGCTGAGGGCTCTAGGTCATTCCTGGACATTGCTCAGACTCAAGGGCCATCTGTGGGTTGGGGCCTGGGTGAGGAAAGGGTCCACGAGGGCTCAGGGCCAGTCTCAGAGTGCCCTTCTGTGCCCACAGAGCGTAGTCCCTCCAACAAAATAAGTCTCCCTGGCTGGCCGGGGCTTCCTGGGAGCTTGCTGCAGGCTGAAGGGAGCTCACTGGGATGAGGAGTCTCTTTTTGTGGGAGGGCAGAGGGAGGCCTACGTGAGCTCTGGCAGGCTCGAATTCTGAGTCACAGTGCTGCAGCGTGGAGGGCGGGATGCCAGTCAGTCACATCGTCAGTAGGCATTTGTGCATGGAATCAAACATCATCAGGTTAATCTGTGCGGTGATGAATTGGGGTGGGAGCCATGCGAGAATCACGTGGTAAGGGTGCTCCCCCGGGCTGGGCTGCAGCCTGATCTGAGAATACCGAGGCACGGAGCTGAAGGCCTCTGCAGGGTCCAGAGGCAGATGATGGGAGGTTATGGATTGTCTCCCCTCTGTCAGGCTCTTGCAGGGGTGGGCATATGGCACCCCTGCCCCCTGTCCTTCAAGGAGCTGTTGGTCCGGCGGCGGGACGGGACGGGGGTGTGTGTGCTGGATAAATGCCTACATGGCTCTGAAATAAGGCGGTGGTCCCCAGAAAGCGTGGCTCGGTGTGCCTGGTGGCTTCACACTGTCACCAGAGTAAGTGTGTCTCCGTCTCAGGGAGCCTCCTGAAGAAGTCCTGCTCCCGAAAGGATGCTTCTGAACTTGACCAGGGCCTCCCACAGACAAGGCCTGGACAAGATCTCACCACTTGCCTGCTTTCCAGTGGCTTCTTTTAAACATTCGTTCCAGCTATTGGCTTTTCAGAGTAGAACTTTTGTAAGTTTCCAGCGGATTTCCTCATTCTCACTTGTATTATTCCCAATTGTTTTTCATTTTTACAAAAATTAGAAGATATTTTTTCCTTATTAAATAGTCTCATTTTAAGTCTTATCCTTTCAAGTCTTTTAAGCTTTCTGGCTTCCTTGTGCACATCTTTTTTAATGATCTGGTGTTTTTGTGTTGGTTCCCTGTAATTTCAAAATTCTATTTTTCTGACTAGAAAAGTGTAAGGAATTTTCAATATGACATGTTTGGAAAATAGAAGAAAGAAGAAAATTAAAAGAGTCCTTTCAGTACCCTTGAGAGTCATAGAGGCATCTAGGATAGAGTAGAAAGGCTTCTGAAGCCATCATCTTCACAGAATCAAATCACATCCTTCTCCCATGGAGCAGCAAGGGGATTTGAACCTCCAACCTTTCCATTAAGCTGAGCGCATAATCAGGGCCCCACAAGTGAGAATCAGCTCAATGGCACAGCACCCAGGTTACCTACTGCTGCTATTTCATTACGTTCTCCTCAACCATTTTCTTTTTTAATTTATAAATACTTGTATGCATCTCTTTAACCCTTTTATCTACAAAAGGTGGGCTGCAAATATTTTACTGTGATTTGGTATTTATTGAAAATATTTTGGGGGTTATTTTGTCACTGCAAAACTAGCATATGCTTGCTGTGAAAATGTCTAACAATACTGACAGGATTACAGCAAGCAGGGAGTCCTTCTCCCTCCCAGAGCCACCTGGTTGGTAACAGCTGGGGGCTGGAGGCTGCTCAAAGGTGCTTTGGAATAAAGGCCTGGTGATTGACTTCTGAGAAGCCAGCTGCTGAAATCCCCACAGGCGCAATCCTAAGCTGATCACCATCGGGTGTCAGGAGTGACACCAACCCAATGGCAGCTGGCTCACCCCCCACCCCTGTCCCTGCTAAGATCCCAACCCAGAGGTAACCACTGTGTATACATCCTTCTAGACTTTCTAAATGTATTTCCCTAAATATTGTAACCAGTGGTTCTACCAGACTCACGATTTGCAACTTGCCTTTCTCTTTCACAAGGCACCATGAGCTTTTCTGAGGTTAAGCCCTGAGTGGGGTCGAGGTGGACTTTTGAAAGGACAACAGCCAGGGTGAGGCTATGGCCCCACACCTGGCACCCAGGAAGGGGAACTTGCCAGTCATGCAGAAAGATCCCAAAAGAAACTGCTTGTGTGGACCAGAGGCAAAGAGGATTAAAACCCTGTTTCAGGATTGCCTGGGCAAATGCCTGATACCAGAGCCACCTAGATTTGAGAACCAGCACAAAATGTGTGCTCTGGTGCCTCCCTCCTCTGCTTTATTTCCCTACAAGTACTGCAGGGTGTGGTTTCAGCCAGCAGTGCCAGGTGACGGCAGGCAGGGGTGTTCCCATGTGACTTTCCAGAATCCTGGTGCCCTCTCAGGAGAAGCTAGGAGAGCCAGTCTGTTCAGGTTGGAGATCTACCAGGAAGGATATTTTGTTGTGGTGATGGTTGTTTCATTTAAAGTCTCTTGGATGCCATTGCAATGATGATCACAACTAACCTTTACATAATTACAACGAACATGCACAGTTCTGAATATATGCTTTATGTATACCAACTGATTTAATTTCTCCAACAACCTGGGAAGACAGACAGGATTGTAATCTGATTTTAACTTAGTAGGATCGTACAGATAAGAAAACGATCGGAAATCGGGCAGTCCACATTTAAGCCCTGCTCTTCACATAAGTGCTACAGGTAGAGAAACGACCTGGATATCAGGACTGAACCATTGGATTTGAAGGCTGACAACCATAGTCCTGAGGGACATCCAGGTCAACTGGCAGCATCTTGTGCCTAATGGAAGGACATGCTCAGCATATGGGGTAGTTACATTATCTGTTGTCAATTTGAGACTTGAGTGAAGGGGTGGCGTTTAGTCTGTCAATCAGATCGCAGCTTGATGACCTCATTCAGAGGTGCTCAGGAGATAAATAGCTCGCTGGAGGCGGGACACACACACACACACACTCCCTGTGCCAAGACATTACTGAGGATGAGCCTCATGGAGCTACACTGGTGCAGTCAGAAATCAGAGAGCTGGAGAAGTCATGTGGAGACCCACACCAGTGCTGGGATGCTTCTACTACCACTGGATCCACAAGACTTTCCATCCACTGGCCTGTGATCATCCTGTATTTGGTGTCATTGCATGTGTTGCAGGAATCTGAAGAGGACTTTAGAGAGTGGTATCTGACAAATAGGCTAATGTCAGACTTATGGACTTGATCTGGACTGAGCTAGGCTGTTTTCCCAATACTCAATTGCTCTTGTATATGAAGTTCTTTCCTATACACATATGAGTCTCTATGAATTTGTTTCTCTAGTCTATCCAGACTAACACACACTGGCTTGATTGCTTTGGAGGTCTGAAGAATGGCACCATGTCTCATCACCAGTAATGACCTTGCAGAAAGTCTGGGTCAATTCGGAGCTGTTCTTTCAAAGCTCAGCATGTTTCCATTCAGCACTCTTTTTCCTGGTCAGTTTCAGGACCCAAGGCACAAATTTGCCAGCGACCCTTCTCATTCTTAAATCTTCCTTTACAATTCACTGATAAAATCCAGATAACTTCCTCATCTCTTCAATGGTCTTGGAGCACAAGTACCTGAATTTTGTCAACATTTTTGTCTCTTTGGAATGTTGACAGATATCTAGAATGATGTTTATCATCAACTGATATTTTACCTTTTATGAAATGAGAAAACCACTGTACACTTGAGTTTTCCCATAGCACTGTCCTTGTAAGCTGTGTTCAACATCATAACAGTTTCTGCAGCATTTTTCCCAAGCAGGAAACAAACTTTCACAGCTGCACTGTTCTCTTAAATCAGCCACCCCATAAAACAAAGTTAGAGTGAAACTTCTTTTATGAAAAATTCGCTGTGACCAGAGAGAACCTTCCCAGGAGACACCACTGGGTACACTAACTCAGAGCGAGTTGCTTGATGCTCGCATAAAGGGGAAAATGCATACCACCAAAGCTCTGCCCTATGGAGCCTTTTCCCAGTTTTTTTTGGGGGGTACCCGCTCATATTAACAGCATGGCTGCAGCAATGGGCTCAAGTGTAGAGACAATGGTGAGGATGGAGCGGGCCTGGGCAGTGTCTTGTTCTGTTGTGCTCTAGTGGTAGGACCGACTTGGTGGTACATAACAACGATAGATCCTAAAGATAATGTTTTACATCCTAGTCTGCTAAATAGCATCTAGGGTCTGAAAAACTTGCAAGTGGGCATCTAAGAAGCAACTGTTGGTCTCTTCCTGCCTGGAGAATAGGAGTCCTGTGTTAGACAGGGTTCTCTAGAGAAACAAAACCTAAATTCTAATAATTATATATATATTAATACAGATAGATATATAACGTAAGGAATAAGCAGTTAATTAAATTATAAAGCAGTACAAATGGCTCAGTGCAACTCACTCCGTGAGACACTGGCAGTCCTTCAAGTCTTGAGGGCCGCCAGGTAGTCCTCTATAGAGCAATTTAGGCTATCTGGGCACAGGCAGCAAACAGCAAGGCAGGGCACAAACAGTCAGCCAGATGTAAATTCCAATTGTGTAGTGAAGCAAGTCTTGAAGGAACCTCAAATTACAGCGACACAGTCCATGGGTTAGGTTTCCCACAGGTAGTGTGACTTGCAAATTGAGGCACAGAACAAGCAAGGCAGCCGCATACTGGTCCGGTGATCAAAGAGCAAACAACAAGAAAGGCGAGGCTCGCCAAACCATTTATCTCTCTGCCCTTCAATTAATCCCACACATGTTTATCAGCCAGTTTGGCACAAAAAACTAACTACCAAGAAAACCAAAGCCTCAAGGAAGCAATTAGTCCAAAGGAAGAATGGCCCATTAACAAAAAAAGCCTGTTCTAACCTGAGACCAGAAGAACTAGATGGTGCTCAGTTCCCACTACCAACCACTCTTAAAAATTTTATTCTTGTTTTGTTTATCTTTAATCATTTTATTAAGTGCTCATACAACTCTTATCACAATTCATACATACATCAATTGTGTAAAGCATATTTGTACATTCATTGCCCTCATCATTCTCAAAACATTTGCTCTCCACTTAAGCCACTGGCATCAGCGCCTCATTTTCCCCCCTCCCTCCCTGCTCCTCCCTCCCTCATGAACCTTTGATAATTTATAAATTATTATTTTGTCATATCATGCCCTGTCCGACATCTCCCTTCACCCACTTTTCTGTTGTCCATACCCCAGGGAAGAGGTCACATGTAGATTCTTGTAATCTGTTCCCCCTTTCCAACCCACTCTCCGTCTACCCTCCCAGTATGGTCACTCTCACCACTGGTCCTGAAGGGATCATCCACCCTGGATTCCCTGTGTTTCCAGCTCCTATCTGTACCAGTGTACATCCTCTGGTCTAGCCAGACCAACCACTCTTAAGAATAGGAAATAATAGAATGGATTTTTGAAAAAAGCCAAAAGAAAAATATCAGACATTGCTCTGAAAGAGACTAGAGGAGATTCAGGAAAAAAGAAAATAAAGCAACGCACGAGCCGGCCGAGCCAGAACCGTGGGGCTGGGCTGGAGTGAAGGTGGCTACGAGCCCTCGTGCTGGGATGACAGAAGACGAACCTGATTCTAAGAGCCCGAAGGCTGGGGGGAGGGCTCCCCGAGGGCCCCCCCCCCAGGTAATGCGGAGGCGGGTGAGCCCACCACCCTTCTTCAGAGGCTCCAAGCTACCATTTCCAAGGCCTTGCGAACAAAGTGGAGGGGATTCTGCAAGATGTACAGAAATTCTCAGACAACGACAAGCTGTATCTCTACCTTCAGCTCCCCTCAGGGCCCAGCACTGGAGACAAAAGCTCAGAGGCCAGCACACTCAGCGACGAGGAGTATATTTATGCTTATAAGTGGATCCGCAACCACCTGGAAGAGCACACAGACACCTGTCTGCCAAAGCAAACTGTGCACGAGCCTCGCCTGTTGCAGCCCACTCAGCACAGCCAACTTTGGCAAAGCCATCAGAGAGATTTTCCCTGACATCAAGGCCCGGAGGCTGGGTGGCCAGGGCCAGTCCAAATATTGCTACAGTGGCATACGAAAAAAGCCCATGGTATGTATGCCACCCCTGCCCGGACTTGACCTGAAGGGCCCCCGAGAGCCCAGAAATGGGCCCAGAAGTGACCCAGGCACCGCGGGATGAACTGGTAGATGCAGCCTGCGCCCTGACCTGTGACTGGCCAGAGCCAATCCTGAAACGGTCCTTCAGTTCCATCGTAGAGGTCGCCCGCTTCCTGCTTCAGCAGCACCTCATCTCTGCCAGATCCGCCCATGCGCATGTGCTCCAGGCCATGGGGCTTGCTGAAGAGGATGAACATGGCCCCCGAGAACGGTTATCGAAATCCAAGAGCGGTGTAGAGAACCTGGAGGGCGGAACCCGAAGAAATCAGAGGGACCAGCCCAGCCTTCCAAGGAATTGGAAGCCCGGGCTGGGCCTGGCCCCCTAGGGCGTGGAGAACGGGAGAAGAGTGTAGTCGAGAGCCCGGCCCCAGCAGCCAGTGACCCCCAAGCTAAGTCCCTGGTGGCTCGACTCCCTCTGCTCCTCCCCCGGACCTCTTGCTCACATATCCAGTCAATTCGAGTCTCTCCACCTATTCTGCCCCCAAGCTCTCTCAAGGCCCCTTAAAAGTGGCTACATTGCCTTTGCCCAGCAGGGCTGGGGTTCCTCAGGCGGCAGTGCCCATCATTAGCATGACCTTACCAGCTGTCCCGCCTTTTCCTGGGACTGGTGAGCTCCACCTGTGGGTCTCCCTCAGCCCGAAGCATGGAGAACAGGGAGGTAGGCACAGCCAGCGACCCGGGACCCCATGACAAGGGCGTCAAGAGGACCGCTGAAGGACCTGTGAGGGAGGCCAGGGGGCAGGGCCTGCCAACAAAAGCAGCGAAGCAGGATGGAGAGGATGTAGGAGCTGATGCCAAAAGAAGGTGGGGGAGTCCTCGATAAAAATCAGGTGGAAGCGGGGGAAAGGAATTCTAACCCCGGAGAAGTCAGCAGCTGCCCCCGACTCTGCCCGGTCAAGGTTACCACTGGAGACATGGCGCTCTGGAGCGGCAAGCAACTCCTCGGGAGGGTCGGAGGGGACAGGGCTAAAGGGTGAGGCCGAGAGGGGGACAGTGCTTGCCCAGGGTCAGGAAGATGGCGCTATTCCCAAAGGAGTAAGGGGCTCTAGTTCTCGACATGCCAAAGAAGCAGGGGAGAAAATTATTGTCACCCCCAAAGTGAGTGTCATCAAGGGCAGTAGAAGCCCCAAAAGAGGCCCTTCCGTTGGGAAAGGGAGAGGCAGAGAGTGCCACACAGGATAGCAAAGGCTTCAAGGGGCATGTGCTTCCAAGTCCCTTACCCCATGACTGGAAGGACCCCAAAGCAACCCCCTCGTGAAAGGTGGGGAAGAGAATTTAAGTGTGTATACATACATATGTCAACTCTGCCTGCTTAGTAGAAGCCCCTTTGCACTTGCTTCTCATTTGACCCATTCTCTGTACAGCTGCTGAGTCACCTCGTCTTGCCTCTGACCCCGCCAGCTTGATACCTTTGCCTTCTATGTCACTAACAAAACTCTAGTGACCTTCTTACCTGGATCCCTGTGCTAATCTGTGGGAAGATAGGGCTAGGTAGGATAAGTATGATGGATGTAAAGCTTAGGAATCTTGGTTTTAAATCATAAAAAAACCCAACTCAAACTGGCTTAAGAATCAAAAGGCTTTATTGTCACAGATACCTGTAAACTTCAGAGGTTAGGGTTGGCTCCAGGTGAAGCTTGATCCAGGAGCTCAGTCTATGTCAAAGTACCTAATTTATTTTATTCTTTATGCTCCACTTTCTGTAGGATCACCTTAAGGCCGGCCACCTCGTGACTGCCAGCGCTCCTGGGGTTCCATGTGCCCTCGTTAAGTGGGGGTTCTTTGTGACGGGGCTCCCAGCATAAGCCCTTTAGATCCACTCTGCTCAGGTCAGCCTGAGATATACATCCATCCCTAACCAATCCCTGTGGCCTGAGGACGATGCATGCTCATTTGCTTACTCTACACCATGGACTACACTGTGCTTTCTTTAAAAAGGCCAGTCTCTTCAGTCACCAGGCCTAAATGAAAACCGTAAGGGGGGAGTTGCAGAGGAGGATGCTGCTAAGAAAGACAAGTGATCAGCGAGACCTACTGCCTGTATCCATCATAGTCTTCCTCTTGATCGGGTCTCAGAAGGAACAAGAAGGGGGTCATTCCCCTTTAGGGACTCGCTCTCTAGGCTCCGTATGAAGAATGACAGTCCCTTGCTTCCATCTCTTCTCAGAGTGGAGCAGCTTCCCTTTCGTGTTTCTGAACTTCCCTTTTCCCCTCATTACTAGTACACCTCCCCCACCATCTTTCACCAGGACTAGTAAAGCTATTGACTTCCTCTTCATTTCATTAAATTCATTCTGTATCCCCCCCCCAAGAAAAGAGACTAGAGGAGCCCCAAAGACCATTGCCCTGGGTCAATGCCTAACTTGAGACTACAGACCCTTCTTGATGTCAGCATAGCACCATAAAGCAAACACTAACGCCCATGAAGAACATGCTTCCTAGAATAACCGACCACATGCGACTCACAGGACAGCATGTGCCCAAAGCCCAAGATGAGAGGGCAAGGAGGGACAGGAACAAGAAATGAGGAAACCCAGGGACGAAAGAGGGAGAGTGCTGACACATTGTGGGGGTTGCAACCAATGTTAGGGAACTCTTCCTCTGTGGATTATTGATTGGAAAACTAATTGGCTATGGAAACTTCTACTAAAGTTAAGTGTTAGAAAAAAAACCCAACAAATCGGATTGTAACCATGGTGCTACTCTGTCTCCCTTGCTAGTTTGTGTTGGCTTCTGCTGTCTGCATCATCTAGGTTTAACCCTTGGGCTCTTGGAGCAGTTTCATCCTGCACCATGCTGCTAAGGTGCGACACTAGCCGGAGGCTGCAAAGTAATGACCATGCATTGTTCCTGTCAGTCACCTCACAACCTTGCCAGCGCACATTGCCAATGGTCAGTCATGTCACAACCTCGTGAGCATGCATTGTCTTTTGTTTTCTGGTCAGGAGGCCTAACAAGATCTGAACTCACAGATCAGGCCTTGGCTGTCGCAGCCTCATTCAGGACTGTGGAGTAGAAGCTGGATCGAACCAGACATAGAGTATGAGCTGAGGCTGGTCATCTGGAGACATGGAGTAGATAAGCAATCCCTGTGTAAGGTCAGAAGGTGAGGTATGGCCAGTCCCGCCCCAACTTAGCCTGTGAGCTTCGGAGAACCACAGGACAGTGGATGGAGGCAGCCCACAGGAAGATCCCGCATGGGCATGTCCTCTTAACACATTGACCCTACACCCTTCTAAGCAGGGTCCATTTCAAGCTTATCACCTCCTCCCAGGTCGGGCTTGGGAGGGGCTGAGAGGCCTAAGAGAAGCAGAAGTACACACAGAACTAGTGTATTATTTTTACCCACTGCATGACACTCAATCACAAGGCTTTATCTAGTCACGAACATTTAGATTGTCTCTCTTTGTTCTATTAAAAGCAAAGCTGCGGTGAATAAATTCTACTAGCCTCCACTGAGCACTTCATTTTCCCCAGGTCTGCTTTTACATACTCCGGTACGTTGTATAGGTTTTATTACTAGGCAGTGCACGTTTCATGTGCATTGCCCCGCCCCCCGCCCCCTAGGCAGGTTATAGTTGTTATTGGTGGGGACTTGGGATGGCCTTTTAAATGCATACATTGTATTTTGATATTTCCAACTCGGCCACTTTCTCCTCTTGTGCCCAGCTTGGCAACAGTAGGGGTCCTTGTGGGTTAGAAAGACCTGTCCTTTAAGAGTATGGAAGTACTTGCGTACATTTTCTTTTAAAATGTACCTGTTTTTACCCACTCAATGTGATTAAACATTCTGTGTTTGTTTGTTTGTTTACTGTGAGAGTTCCTTTAGCACACTGTATGTGAAAACTGGACACTGACCACGGAGCACAGAGAAGAATGGATGCATCCGAATGACAGTGTTTATTGAAGAATATGAACATTTCCATGGATGGTCAGAAGAACAGGTACATCTGCTTTAAAGAAATGCAGCCAGAATTCCCCTTAGAAATGAGGATGGAGAGGTGCTTACTGCGAACACGTCATCAGGAAGGGACCAGACGTTGCAGAGGGTAAAATAGAGGGTCAGCGAACAAGTGGAAAACCTTCAACCAGAGGGACTGACACAGTGGCTGAAACAATGGACTCAAACGTAATGCCAATTTTGAGCAAGGCACAGGACTGGGCAGTGTACATAGAGTTACCACAAGTCAGAACTAACTCAGTGGCATCTACCAGCCACAACAGAAAGCTCAGCTTGATCACCCAAATTGTTAGCCACTGGAACCGATGAAATGTATTGAGCTGTCTGTCTCCCCTACCATGATGTGAAATCTACCTTGATAATACAACAGATTCTTCTATTTATTGAATCTCTTTTCCAATTTTCTCTCCTGATTCATTGATCTGTTGGTTTATTCCTGGATCAGTACTAGGACTTTATTTCTTATTAGAAAAGCTATAAAGGCTTATTACAGAAAGATCAGCAAACACACAGATGCAAATACATACACACATAATAAGCAAAACTCACTTATGATACCATCTACAGATAAGTATCGATTTTGCCTTGGTGTCTATTGCTGCAAGTGACTTAATTTATGTGAGTGTGTATAAATATATATTCATAAAGTAAGTGCCATACAAACAGTTATGTAAACATTTCATTTTCATGATGTATCAGGAGTGTTATCAGTAAAAAAATAATGCTTCTTTAAAAACTTATTGTGGAATCCCCCAATACAATAGCACCTCGCCCTGCTAAGCAGCCATTGCAAGATACCCATCTTCCCGACATGATCACTGAAGACAGCCGTGTGTGTAAGCAAATGTGGTGAAGAAAGCTGATGATGCCCGGCTATCAAAAAAAGATATAGCGTCTGGGGTCTTAAAGGCTTGAAGGCAAATAAGCGGCCATCTAGCTCAGAAGCAACAAAGCCCACAGAGAAGAAGCACACGGCCTAAGCGAATACAAGGTGTTGAATGGACCATGTAGCAGATACAAAGGAACAAAAACAATCATTGTGTGATCACCTTCCTCACATAATGACTGAAGACGAAAGTGTGCATAAGCAAGAGTGGTGAAGAAGGCGGATGGTGCCCGGCTACTGAGAGATATAGCGTCTGGGGACTTAAAGGCTTGAAAGCAAACAAGCGGCCATCTAGCCCAGAAGCAACCGAGCCCACACGGAAGCAGCACACCAACATAGGTGACCATGAAGGACAGAGGAGACCAGGTCTCCAACATCAAAGGTGGGGTGGTGGTGAGAATCACATCACCGTGAAAGAGGGGGAGTGCATGATGGGGACCCAATGCCCACCTGTAGAGAGCTGAACACCCCTTCCAGAGGGGTAGTGAGGAGGAGATGGGCCACACAGGGTTCAGTGTAACAACAATGAAACTCAAAACCTTCCTCTAGTTCCTGAACGCTTCCTCCCCTCCCAATCATCATGACCCCAATCCTACCTTGCCTTGCGGAGCTGGTTGTACCAGAGGATGTACAGCGGTGCAGTGGGGATCTGGAGGCACAGGGAATCTAGGACAGACGAACCCTTCAACACCAGCGGTGGGAGTGGCGACACCAGGAGGGAAGGGCATGTAGAAAGGGAGAACCGATCTCGGAGATCTATGTGTAACCTCCTCTCTGGGAGATTGGCAAGGGGGAGGCGGGTGAGGGGAGACGCCGGGGAGTGTAAGATAAGATATAATAATTATTTATAAACTATCAAGGGACCAGGGGTAGGATCGGGGAGGGAGGGGGATGGGGGATGGGGGGAAAAAAAGGGAAACCGAGCTGATTCCAGGAACCCAAGTGGAAGGTGAATTATGAGAGTGATGAGTGCAACGAATGTATAAGGGTGCTTTGCTCATTTGATGTATGTACAGACTGTGATAAGAGCCTTATGAGCCCCAATAAAAAGATTTTTAAAAAAAAGAAAATGATTAGGGCAAAGAATGTACGGATGTGTTTTATACAATTGATGTATGTATATGTATATGTATGGATTGTGATAAGAGTTGTATGAGCCCCTAATAAAATGTAAAAAAATAAATAAAATTAAAAAATTTAAAAAAAGATAAAAAAAACTTATTGTGGAAAAATGTATATGCACTTATATATAATATATGCCCTATATACACACAATATATATATATAATGATCATATATATAGGTCATTTCAACTATATATGTGTATTGATGTATATATATTAATGCTACCAGATTATAAATAAATCATATAAAACTTAGTTTGACTTGGTGCATATAATTATATATAATCTGGTAGAATTAATTACATTCACCATGTTGTGCAACTCTCACCACTCTCTATTTCCAAAAGCATCTCCTCACACCAGACACAGCCTCAGTACTCCTTCAGCCATGACTCCCCAGCTCCCTCTCTGTAGCCTCCCCATTCCAGTCTCTGGGAACCACCAATGAGCTATTGCCTCTATGCCTTTGCCTAATCTAGATATTCATATAAGGAGCCCTGGTGGGTTATGCACTGGCTGCTGCCTGCAAGATCAGCAGTTCAAAACCACCAGCCACTCCTCGTGAGAAAGATGAGGCTTTCTACTCCCCTAGAAAGTTATAATCACAGAAAGCCAGAGCGGCAGTTCTACTCTGTCCTGTAGGCAGGCTTGCTATGAACCAGAATCAACTCAAGGGCAGCGTGTTATGAGAGTAAGAGATGCTCCATATAAGCTGGGTCATACCTTATTTGTCCTTTTGAGTCTGCCTTATTTCACTTAACATGAGGTCTTCAAGGATCTTTCACGTGGGAACATATTCAGGACTCCCTTCCTCTTTAGGACTGTGTAGCATTCAACTGCAGGGTTAGACCACATCTTGTTTTCCCACTTGTCTGTTGATGACCTGTCTGCCCATCTCTGTGTAGTGTTAGTTTTACTTGGTGCACTTAATGGATTTGAATTAACTCAAGTACTCGAGATCTCCGATGCTGACAAAAGTGTTTCTGAGTTGATCAAACTTTAGAAGCCATCTTCTCCTGAATGGAGAAGCATCATTCAGAGAAAAAATTGCTCCCTGAACCTCTATCTTCTTCAGATCCTGGTTCAAAAAGTCTTCACGTTCTAGTTTGCATCTGCTGCCGTTATGGATTGAAGTGTATGTCAGCTTGGCTGGGCCAGGATTCTCAGTGGTGTGACAGTTAGGAAATGTTGAGACCATTCTCCCTGAAGCGATCTAATGTGACAGCCCATTTGTTTTACAGGAGTGTGTGTGTGTGTGTGTGTGTGTGTGTGTGTGTGAGATGCAATGCGCTGACTCATGTCTCAGCTTTAATCTCATGGCTGGGAGTTTCCTGGAGGTGTGGCCTGCATCACTTTTTCCCTTACCAGAGACGAAGGGAGCTCACTGTCACCCAGGAAGAAGAGCTGGGAGCAAGTGTGTCCTCCTTTGGACCCAGGGTCACTGTGCCGAGAACCTGCTAGATTTGGGGAAAGACAAGAGGCTTGCTGGTAGAATGAGGTGCCTCAGGCACTTTCGGCAGAGCTAAATGAGCTTTGTAACTCTCACCTGAGCTGGGCAGGGGCCAGGCAACGAGGACCGTGAGAGGAGGCCTGCATGACGAAGGGAGGTTGGCCTACATGCTTCTTGATCCTCTCCCTAAGTCGTGGCTTACTGGTTTTGCTCCCAAGTTGTAAGCTGGCACTTCACTAATAAACCCCACAGGCATGAGTATTATCATAAATATCATGAATTCTGTGAGACCACTGCACACGATTAGTGCACCCAGTAGAGAAGTAGAGAGGGCTCTGGGAGGGGCGGCCAGGTCAGAATTGGTGAACAGGCTGGAGGGCTCAGGTATGTTTGACCTCCTCCTTCTCCTGGGACTCAGCCTTTTAGAGGTATAGCGCGCACGCACACACACTCACACACACACACACACACACACACCTCCTTTTTACACCAATGTCTGATGCTGTACACCATGTTCTGCACCTTTGTTTTTTCGCTTAACAACATACCTTGGGGATTATTCCACATTTATAGTGACAAATATCCAAAGGTGGTCCCCAAGGAATCATGCCTCCTGTTTCTATTCACCAGTCCTTGAAGGTGGGCTGTCACTATGACTTAGTTGTAAGCTATCAACTGTGATGGGGCCCATGAAACAGCAGGACTTCTGAGCACAGGTCAGAAGAAGCCTTGCTGCTTCTCCTTTGGTCTCTTGAAACCACCCTCCCTCCATCGATGCTGTGCCATCGCCACTCATTGAGACTGTTGCCTTTCCAGCTGTTGCTGTGCTTTAGTTTAGCTGTCGTCAGTTACAGTATAGAAAGATCTTTATAAGGGTGATACACTAGAGGCAAACACTTGGGCTACGCTGTTATTTTGTTTAATGATGGCTTTGTAGGATAATTCCAGTTTAAAGTTTATAGGTGATCGCTGAGGATTTCTCCAGCCTCAATGGATGAAACACTTTCTCAGAGCCTTGAGCTGCCAGGTAAGGAACCTGGCCACCTTGTAGAGATGATCAAGTAGAAGGGTCCTGAGACTTCAGGAGGAGGAATTGCTGGGGGTGAATTTGAGACTAACCTGTTACCCATTCTCAAGGCAATGGCATGAAATGCCACCCAATGACCTTCATGAATGCCATGTGGAAACAGATGCATCAACCTTACTTGAATACGTGGCTCACAAAATCATGAAACATTTAAAAAGTATTTTGGCCTTAAGTGGAGAGCAAATGTTTTGAGAACGATGAGGGCAATGAATGTACAAATGTGCTTTACACAATCGATGTATGTATGGAATGTGATAAGAGTTGTATGAGCCCGTAATACAATGATTTTTTTAAAAAGTGTTTTAAAAAAAAAGAGGTCAGGTGCACCTTAGTCCTCTAAATGCGCATCCTTGTGCATCAAGAATCTAGAGAGGTCTTCTGCAGCAGATCGACTCAGTGCAATAGCTTTTGATCTGACTGTTGTGTCCAGGAGCATTGATTGTGGATACCAGCAAGACAAAATCCTTGACAACTTCAAGCTTTTCTCCATTTATCATGTTACTTATCGGTCCAGTTGTGAGGATTTGGGCCTTCTTTGAGTTGCCATCTACACTGAAGGCTGCAATCCTTGATCTTCATCAGTGCGTCAAGTCCTCCTTACTTTCAGCAAGCAAGGTTGTGTCATCTGCATATTGCAGATTGCTATAAACCTCCCTCCAGTCCTAATATAGCATCCTTCTTCGTATAACCGAGCTTCTCTGGTTATTTGCTCAGCACACCGATTGACCAAATATGGTGAAAGGCTACAATCATGATGCACACCTGTCCTGATTTTAAACCATACATTATGCCCTTGTTCTGGTGACACAACTACCTCTTGATCCACGTACAAGTTCTGCAGGAGCATGATGAAATGTGGAATTCCCATTCTTCTCAAGGTTATGCACAGTTTCTTATGGCCTACACTGTCGAATGCCTTTGCACAGCCGATGAAACACAAATACACACCTTTCTGGTACTCTCTGCTTTGAGCCAAGATCCAGCAGACATCTAACTTGTTCCAAGTCCTCTTCTGAATCCAGCCTGAACTTCTGGCAGCTCCCTGTCAATGTACTAGTGCGACTGTTGTTGGATGATCTTCAGCAAAGTTTTACTTGTAAGCGTTATCAATGATATTGTTCTATAGTTTGAGCATTCTGTTGGGTCATCTTTCTTTGGAATGGGCACACATATGGATCTCTTCCAGTTAGTTGACCAAGTAAATGTCTTCCAAATTTCCTGGCATAGACCAATGAGTTCTTCCAGTGCTTCTACAGCTTGCTGAAACATTTCTATTGGAATTCCATTGATTCCTGAAGCCTTGTTTGTGGCTACCTCCTGAAATGGGAGATTGACTATTTCTTTTTGGTACACTGACTGTATTCTTTCCATCTTCTTTGATGCTTCCTGCGTCATTCAATATTTTGTCCATAAAATCTTTCAGCATCGAAACTTGAAGCTTGAATTTTTTCTTGAGTTCTTTCAGTTTAAGATATGCTGAGCATGTTCTCTGAAAGGTTTCAAGGTCTTTGAACATTTGTTTCTTTTTTCTTAAAATCATTTTATTGAGGGCTCGTACAATTCTTATCACAATCCATACATCAGTTGAATCAGGCATATTTGTACATATGTTGCCTTCATTCTTTTCTAGACATTTACTTTCTATTGAGTCCTTGATATTAGCTCTTTTGTTTCCCCCTTCCTCTCCCTCATAACCCCCTGATAGATTGTGCATTGTTATTAGTTTCATCTCTCACATTGACTGCTGTCTCCCTTCCCCCATGTTTTCTGTTGTTCCTCTCCCTGGAGAGGGGTGTATAGTGATGTGTCGATCATTGTGATCGGTTCCCCCTTTCTCCCTTCCTCTCCCCCTCTTTCCCCTACCCTTCTGCTATAACTATTCCCACTCCTGTTCCTGGATTCTGTGTGTCGTGAGTTCCTATCCCTTTCTTTCTTAAAAAATTCTTTAAATTGTTTTATTAGGGACTTATACAACTCTTATCACAATCCACACATACATCAATTGTGTAAAGCATATTTGTACATTCATTGCCTCATCATTCTCAAAACATTTGCTCTCCACCTAAGCCCCTGGCATCAACTCCTCATTTTTCCCCTCCCTCCCTGCTCCCACCTCCCTCATGAACCCTTGATAATTCATAAATTATTATTTTGTCATATCTTGCTGTGTCTGACGTCTCCCTTCACCTACTTTTCTGTTGTCTGTCCCCCCGGGGAGGAGGTCACATGTAGATTCTTGGTTCCCCCTTTCCAACCTATCCTCCTTCTACCCTCCCAGTGTCGTCACTCACACCACTGGTCCTGAAGGGATCATCCACCCTGGATTCCCTGTGTTTCCAGTTCCTATCTGTACCAGTGTACATCCTCTGGTCTAGCTAGATTTGTAAGGTAGAATTGGGATCATGATAGTGAGGGAGGAAGAAGCATTTAGGAACTAGAGGAAAATTGTATGTTTCATCGTTGCTACATCGCACCCTGACTGGCTCATCTCCCTGAGACACTTCTGTAAGGGGATGTCCAGTGGCCACTTCACACTCCCCACCTCATTCACTATGATAAGATTTTTGTTCTGATGATGCCTGATACCTGATCCCTTCGACACCTCATGATCACACAGGCTGGTGTGCTTCTTCCATGAGGGCTTTGCTGCTTCTGAGCTAGATGGCCACTTGTTTACCTTCAAGCCTTTAAGACACAAGACGCTATATCTTTTGATAGCTGGGCACCATCAGCTTTCTTCGCCACATTTGCTTATGCACCCATTTGTCTTCAGTGATCATATCGTGGAGGTAACCAAACAATGATATGATTTTTTTGTTCTTTGATGCCTGATACCTCATCCCTTCAACACCATGTGATCACACAGGCTGGTGTGCTTCTTCCATGTGGGCTTTGTTGCTTCTGAGCTAGATGGCCACTTGTTTACCTTCAAGCCTTTAAGACCCCAGACGCTATATCTTTTGATAGCTGGGCACCATCAGCTTTCTTCATTTGCTTATTCACCCGCTTTGTCTTCAGTGGTTGTGTCAGGAAGGTGAGCACCATAGAATGCCAATTTAATAGAAGAAAGTATTCTTGCATTGAGGGAGTACTTGAGTGGAGGCCCAATGTCCTTCTGCTACCTTAATACTAAACCTATAAATATAGACTCATAGGTCTATTTCCCCATCCTCATATATAAATATATTTGCATATGTAAATGTCTTTATTTAGACCTCTATATATGCCCTTTGCCTCCTAGCTCTTTCCTCTATTTCCTTTGACTTTCCTCTTGTCCCACTATCATGCTGAGTCTTCATTGAACATTTCATTATAATATTTTTTTTCTCAAGCTGCTCTTTGAAATTTTCTATTCAGCTCTTTGACTTTATCCTTTCTTCTATTTGCTTTAGCTATTCTATGATTAAGAGTATATTTCAGAGTTGCTTTTGATGTCCACTTTGATCTTTCTTTCCTGTCTTTTTAATGATTCACTTTCTTCACGAATGATGGTCTTGATGTCCTCTCACCGTTCATTAGGTCTTCTATTCAATGCATCAGATCTGTTCTTGAGATGGTCTGGAATGTCAGATGAGAGAGGAACTGAGGTCATATTTTGGCTCTCATAGATTTGTTTTAATTTTCTTCAACTTCTACCTGAACTTACATATGAGCAATTTGTGGTCTATTCCACAGTCAGCTCATGACCTGGTTCTAGCTGCTGAATTTTTCTCCATAGTGTCTTCCCACAGATATAGTTATTTTGATTTATGTGTATCTCCTCTGGGGAATTCCATGTTATAGTCAACTTTTGTGTTGTTGAAAAAGGTAGCTATGAACAAGTTGTTGGTTTTGCAAAAGCCTATCATGTGATCTTCAGCTTAATTTCTATTACCAAATCCATATTTTCCAACGACTGTTCTTTCCTCTTTGTATCGAACGTTTACATTCCAACCACCAATGCACCAAGATGCATTCCAATCAGTGCATCTTGATTCCCTGTTTGATCAATTTCAGTCTGAGGAAGTTGGTAGAATTCTTAAGTTTCTTCATCACTAACTTTTGTGGTTGGTGCATAAATCTGATGGTATTGATTGGATTTACCTGGAGACAGATAGAATCCTATCACAGAGAGCATTGTACTTCATGATGGATTTAACAAGATCCTTTCTGACAAAGAATGCCATACCATTCCTCTTGATTGTGTTATTCCTGTCACAGTAGATCACATGATTTTCAAATTCAAAATGGCCAATACCAGTCCATTTCAGCTCATTAATGTCTAGGGTATTGCTCTTTATGAATTTCATTTCATTTTTGACCATTTCCATTTCCCTAAATTCCTACTTCACACATCCCTGATCAGTAGAAGATTTTGGCATCTGTTGCTCCTCACCTTGAGTTGTACCCTATCAGCAAACGAAGATCCCATAGGCTCCACCCCCACAGACTTTACCAGATTCACATCACCATGGTCTACACCCCAAGAAATCAGCTCTTCTTCAATCACATTTTGCTTGTCCTCAAGACCTGAGGGGCCCATAGTCTGGCACTATCTCTGATAGTATGCTGCTTCCTTTGTTCAAGCCAGCAGTTCTTAACCTGTGAGTCACGACCCCTTTGGGGGGGTCGAACGTCTCTTTCACAGGGATCGCCTGACACCAACAGAAAACACATATTTCTGATGGTCTTAGGAACTGAGACACCGCTCCTCTATCCCTCTCCAGCTGGGTCTGCCCCCATGCAGATCCACCCACATACGAGTACCAGGCATGAAGACTTACCCATGCTACACCGTGCTTCAAGACAAAATTTCATTTATTTGTCATTAGAAATAAATATTTCACAATATATAATAACATATTGTTTTGTGATTAACCACTATTCTTTAATTATGTTCAATTTGTAGCAATGAAAATACATCCTGAATATCAGATATTTACATTATGATTCATAATAGTAGCAAAATGACAGTATGAAGTAGCAACAAAACAATTTTATGGTTGGGGGTCACCACAATATGAGGAACTGTATTAAAGGGTCCTGGCATTGGGAAGTTTGAGAATCACTGGTTTAAGCTTTCAGTATCTGACAATGCTTCAATGTTATGCATAGAATTTCAGCGGCTTCTTCCACCGAAGTGGAGACTTCTTCCTTGTCTGTTCTTAGTCTGGAAACTTCAGAAACCTGTTCACGTTGGGTGACCCTCCTGGCATTTGAAATACCAATGACGTAGCTTTTAGAATCACAGCAAACATCAACAAACTGACAGACAAGTGTTGGCAATTTTGTGGCAGTTTCCACGGGAGGCCAGCGGCTCTTTGGCACGTTCCTTGGGCTCTGCTGGCAGACAGCAAGCAGCATGGCCCCTAACCGCCAGTCTTCAAGCCTGCCGCAAATGAAGAAGCCTAAGGTGCAGGAGACCCCGGCCCCCCCCAAGGAAGAAAAAGAACAGCTGGAAGCAATTGAACATATTGATGAGGTACAAAATGAAATAGACAGACTTAATGAACAAGCCAGTGAGGAGATTTTGAAAGCAGAACAGAAATATAACAAACTCTGCCAACCATTCTTTCAGAAGAGGTCAGAATTGATCGCCAAAATCCCAAATTTTGGGGTAACAACATTTGTCAACCATGCGCATGTGTCTGCATTGCTTGAGGATGAAGAGGCTCTGCATTATTTGACCAGAGCTGAAGTGACAGAATTTGAAGATATTAAATCAGGTTACAAAATAGATTTTTATTTTGATGAAAATCCTTACTTTGAAAATAAAGTTCTCTCCAAAGAATTTCATCTGAATGATAGTGGTGATCCATCTTCAAAATCAACTGAAATCAAATGGAAATCTGGAAAGGACTTGACGAAACATTCCAGTCAAACACAGAACAAAGCTAGCAGGAAGGGGCAGCATGACGGACCTGAGAGTGTCTTTACCTGGTTTACCGACCAGTCTGATGCCGGCGCCGATGAATTAGGAGAGGTCATCAAAGATGATATCTGGCCAAATCCATTACAGCACTATTTGGTTCCTGATATGGATGATGAGGAAAGTGAAGGTGAAGAAGATGAAGAAGAAGAAGAAGAAGAAGAAGGGTTTAGAAGATATTGATGAAGAAGGGGATGAAGACGAAGGGGAAGAAGATGAAGATGATGACAAGGGAGAGGAAGGAGAGGAGGATGGAGGAGAGGATGACTAACAGAACACTAATGGATTCCAACCTTTTTAATTTTCTTCAATCCCTGGGAGCAAGTTGCAGTCTTTTTTTGTTTTTGTTTTCTTCCTCTTGTGCTCAATCACCCTGTTCTTGAGGTCTCTTTTCTCTACACCATGGTTCTCAACTTATTTGGGGGTGGAGGGAATAATGCCTTGTGCAGAATACAGTGGAAAAGAACCTCTACCCCCTTGTGTTCAAATTAATTTTTGTCCCTTCCTGTCTCAACAAAAACTATGGAATCAACACACCACCGTGCTCTGTGGGAAAACAAAACCCTCTGCTCCCTTGGCCCTGCTGGCAGCTGGAGGGTGCTCGGCCCCTGTAGCTTCTTTCCTCCTTCCTCTGTACATTGGGCTCAGAGATTACACTGTGTCTCTATGTGAATATGGACAGTTAGCATTTACCAACATATATCTGTCTACTTCTCTTGTTTAAAAAAAAAGGAAAAACAACTTTAAAAAAGGGGGTTATAGAAGGTCAGCAAAGGGTGGGTTTGAGATGTTTGGGTGGGTTAAGTGGCATTTTGAAAACATGGGCTTCTCCTTTGGCATGCTTAATTGTGATGTTTAACGGATAGCCTTGCAGTTTAAGATGACACTTTTAAAATAAAATGCTCTCCTAATGATGACTTGAGCCCTGCCACTCGATGGGAGAATCAGTAGACCCTGTAGGATCTTCTTTGGAATTGACATTCTCTATTGTAATTTTGTTCCTGTTTATTTAAAATTTTTCTTTTGTTTCACTGGAAAGGAAAGATGCTGTCTTTAACGTTAAAAGTGTACAAGTTGCTTTGTTACAATAAAACTAAATGTGTACACAAAATTTTTTTTGTAAAAGTGGGAAATTAAGCAATACTTTGGGAATCTACTTGAAATTAAAAAAATTCACTGGTCAATGTTATTTTTTTAATATTTATTTTCTGTTACCATTAATTCCTTTAAAATGAGATGATTTTGCAATTTCAACAAAATGCAAAATTTTGAAGTGTTTTAACTGTCTTTTATAGTATTTTTATATTTTTTCGAATGTGTATGTAATATGTATAAATATTTATAATATGCATAGGTTTAAATTATTTTATTTTTTAAATTATTTTTTGTTTGTTTGTTTAAAGGTTTCGGTCGCCTTTATTGTTACGAGGTAGGGCCCTGAGTGGAGCCTTGCAAGCTGATGCATGTGGTCCTCCAGGGATCACGGGGTGGTCACGGTTGCAGACATGATCGCCACAACGGAAGGACACGGTCCAGGAATGCAGGAAACATGATCAGACAGGTTGGGGTCAGGGCCGGCCCCTCACTCCTGCTTCTTGAAGTTCTACAGGTGCGACAGGACACAGCTGGACCGCAGGAAGAAACACAGGAAGAAGGAAGGTGAGCGCAAGGACGCATTCCATGGTCTGGAGATGCTCCGCGCGGAGTGGACCTGGGCGCGCAGCACCCGGGGCCACCAGGCCGAGCCCGCCAGCTATCAACCCGGCTCAAGGTCCGGGAGTTTTAAATTGTATAATTGTGTTTTAATTATGTTTATAATAAATTGACTCCTCTAAAACAAATTCCATTGGAAATCTTCTAGGTTCATAGAAAAGTTCCACTTAAACCCTCTAGGTAGTAGAGCTTTTAAAAGTGTACTTTTTCTTTAATTATTTTTGACAGTAATATTAACTCTTTTTCAACATTCATTTTATGAACTTATTTTTTATAATCTTACACTTTGGACAAAAACAAACTGAAATGTAAAATATTACTAGTTTTAATAGGATATATGGAATTCAAGAAAAGGTAAGTGATGTTATATAGGTAAATTAAATGTATTCATTAATTAAAAAGAAAACAAAAACGGGTCTCTATTTAGCTGTAAAGCCTAAAGTCAAAAGAAGAGTTTTGCCTCTTCCTCAAATGTGTTTTTCCCTTATGTCCCCAGCTTTATTACTCATGGAAAACATCTCCCAATCGGTATCTTCCCTCATGTGTCTCTAAGGATAGATCGACTCCCTTTCTTTAGAAAAGATCCGGTATTCTGCTGCAACGGTGTTGACCCCCGAGGCGCCTCAAACTAACACACACTGGTTCCTCCGAGAGCCCAATGTGGGGTCATTGATAGCTGCCATGGGCTGGCCTTGGCCCTTGACACCGCCATACACAACAGGGCTGAAGGCAGCAGCGCCTGCTCTGTTCCCATCATGGGTTTTGGAGTGGACCACACACAGGGTTTTTATCGGCTGCTCGTTAGAGGTGGATCACGAGACCTTTCTTCCTAATCAGACTGGGTAAACTCCATTTAAACCTGTTCAGTATGATAGCTTCGCTAACAGATGGGAAACGGATGCACTTAAGGTATTTTGACCGGAAATCAAACTTACGTTTCCTGCACGGAAGATGAGAATTCTACCACCGCCCTCACTGTTACCCCGAAACCAACCAAGCAAACAAACCTACTGGGAACGAGTTGATTCCAATCATACAGGAACCCTGCAGAGTAGTGGTTCTCAGCCTTCCTACTGCCGCGACCCTGTCATACAGTTCCTCAGGGTGTGCTGACCCCCAACCATAACATTATGTTCGTTGCTACTTCATCACTGTCATTTTGCTACTATTATGACTAGGCAGGGTGTATTTTCATTGTTACAAATTGAACATATTTAAACATAATTAAAGCATAGTGATTAATCACAAAATGAAATTCCATATTGTGAAATGTTTTATGTGTTTTCCCATAGCGACCCTGTGAAAGCATTATTCAACCCCCCCAAAGGGGTCACGACCCACAGGTTGAGAACCACTGCTGTAGAGGGTTCTCCATCTTTATGGAGATTCCATTTTTACTGGAACAGATGGTCTCTTCTTTCTCCTGAGGATTGATCGTTGGGTTTGAATAACTGACCGTGTAGTTAGTAATCTAACACCCAACACTGGTACTAAAGCTCCTTCAATATGTTGCTAGCTGTGGTGGAGTGAGATTTCTCAATATGCTTCTTCTACTCAAGCCTTGTGGCTCCCCCCGGATTGATGGGGTGGGACTCTGTGCGTAGGGGGTGTGTGGCACTGGCGGAGAGGACTGGTCAGTGTTTACTGCCATCCCCCTGGCTGTAAGGAGGAGCCTTCTTTGAAGCAGCAACAGAGAGACAAAGCCTGAAGACCTTGGAAGAGCGCCCTCAAGATCCCTGTCTGAAGAGGTGGAGGCTGCTGAGACCAGATGCATCCAGACTGTGGTACAGAGACTCCCAGGAGCAACGCGGAGCTCCTTACCAGTTCCAAGCTACGGAACTGTGGGACCGAGTGACAAGTGGGCTGACTTCCTGGAAAAGAAGGCAAAGGCCAAGAGACCATGTGACCGAGACACTGAGAATGGAGAGAGACTTGGCTGTTGGCTGAGAAGACCAGTGACTATATCCTTACTGTTTGCCAATCCTGATTTGTAGTAACCCCTTATTGGTGAGTATTGCCTGTGAGCTCCGTGTAGGAACTACTGAACCCAGCAGAGATGTAGGGAAGATTCACTGGAGTAGGGAATGCAGGATGCACCAGAGAGGCTTGGCTGACCCCTTCCTTGCGGCAATCGGATATGCCTGCCTCCATACCTGTACCACCCTAGCTGCCAATAAAATAATACGTTCTCGGTTGAGCTTACAATATCTCCATATAAGGTTAATTCTGTTTTCAAATTAAAGTTTAAAAATCTCTAAGTAAGAGCTTTAATTTAATTTCTTGGGCTATAGCATTACTTTGGTTTTTGTTTTTTTTTTATCTTTTCCACTTTCTTGAATTAGGCATTAAAAATTTTGGTCACAAACCACATTCTTTTGCAACGTTTAATGTACTATGTTTTATGCGTGTGATTAAGTAGCCTTGGTAGCGTCGTGGTTAAGAGCTAAGCTGCTAGTCAAAAGGTCAACAGTTCGAACCTCCCTGTGGGGAAAAGATGCGGCAGTCTGCTTCTGTAATGCTTACAGCCTTGGACACCCTATAGATAGGGCAGCTCTGCTCTGTCCCGGAGGGTCTCTAGGAGTCCTTCCTAATCACTGGTAACAAGTTTGGATGTCGGTTGTGTGTGGTTGTTCCGTGCATCAAGCCAGCTGCAACTCATAGCAATCCTGTGCACCACCGAAGGAAATACTGCCTGATCCTGTGCCACCTTCAAAAGTGTTGTCATATTTGAGCCCATTGCTGCAGCCACCAAGTCATTCTGTCTTGCTGAGAGGCTTCCTCTTTTTAACTATCCTTCTACTCTACCAAGCATGATGACCTTTTCCCAGTGACTAGTCTCTCCTGATATCGTGGCCAGAGTACATGAGGCAAAGCCTTGCCACGCTTGCTTCTGAGGAGCATTCTGGCTGTACTTCTTCCAAGGCAGCGTTGTTGATTCTTTTGGCAGTCCATGGTACTTCCAATATTCTTCACCAACACGGATCCTTCTGTAGCCTTCCCTACTCAATGTCCAACTTTCACATGCATATGAGACCATTAAAAATAGCAAGGCTTGGGCCGGTGCACCTTGGTCCTCAAAGTCACCTCTCTGCTCTTCAATACGCTAAAGAGGTCTTGTACCCACTGCAATGGGTCATTTGAATTTTTCGCCATGATTGTCTACTTACAGTCAAGACTGTAGATCAGTGTTTCCCAAAGTGGGCCAGACCGCCCCCTGGGGGGGGGACAATCAGGGGGACAGCAAAAACAGATACCTACACTTTACTCTCGATTGTGGGCTACAGTCTAAAAGTTTTTAATTGCCAGGGATGCTGAGTAATTTTCTCTTTTTTTCCTGGAAAGAGAAAGGGGGAGAAAATGAAATGTTTGGGAAGCTAAGATATAGATTAAGATTAAAAATAAGTAAAACAAAAATAGCCCTATGGTTCAGAAGGAAGAAAAAGCTACATATAAGGTTCACTCTTTCTCTTTTAAAATAATCATTTTATTGGGGGCTCTTACAGCTCTTAAAACCATTCATCCATTGTGTCAAGCACATTTGTACATTTGTTGTCATTCTTCTCAAAACATTTTCCTTCTACTTGAGTCCTTGGTATCGGCTCCTCATTTCCCCCCCTCCCTCATGAACCCTTGATAAATTATAAATTATTTTTTTCATATCTTACATCATCTGCTGTCTCCCTTCACTCATATTTCTGTTGTTCATCCCCCTGGTAGGGGGTAGGGGATTAATATGTCGATCATTGTGATCACTTCCTCCTTTCTCCCACCACCTTCCCCCTAGCCTCATGGCATTGCTACTCCCATTACTGTCCCTGAGGGGTTTATCTGTCCTGGATTCCATGTGTCAAGAGCTCTTATCTATACCAGTGTACATGCTCTGATCTAGCCAGATTTGTAAGGTAGAAGTGGGGTCATGATAGTGGGGGGAGGGGGTGGGGAGAAAGCATTAAAGAATTAGAAGAATGTTGTGTGTTTCGTCAATGCTATACTGCACCCTAGCTGGCTCGTTCCTTCCTTGTGACCTTTCTGTGAGGGGATATCCAGTTTTCTACAGATAGGCGTTGGGTCTCTCCTCTGCCCCCAACCCCCATCCCATTCGCAATGATATGATTATTTGTTCTGGGTCTTCTGATACCTGATCCCATTGACACCTCCTGATCACACAGGCTGGTGTGCTTCTTCCATGTGGGCTTTGTTGCTTTCCACCAAGATGGCCACTTGTTTATCTTCAAGCCTTTAAGACCCCAGATGCTATATTTTTTAATAGCCGGGTACCATCAGCTTTCTTCACCACATTTGCTTATGGGTCCATTTTGTCTTCAGCAATTGTGTTAGGAAGGGGAGCATCACAGAATGCCAGGTTATTAGAACAAATCATTCTTGTTTTGAGGAAGGACTTGAGTAGAGGCCCAATGTTTGTCTGCTACTTTAATGCTTAACATATAAATAGATGTACATAAGCTTATATCCCTATATTAATATATATTTACATATGTATGTGCCTATATTTATACCTCTATAAATGTCCTTTGTCTCCTAGTTCTTTCCTCTATTTCCTTTTAATTTCCTCTTGTCCCACCATCATGTTCGACCTTCCTTCAGCTTTCAGTAATTCCTCTCAGCTAGTGCATAAAGTTCACTCTTATAAACAGTAAAGGAAAATAGAGTTTCTCTGTCTAACAATAGCTCCAAAGAGTATTATGACCCTTGTCAGGTAATCAGCCCTGACCAGAGAATGACTCATCAAAACACCGAGGCCTGGATATGAGGACTCTTGCTTCCTACCCATCTCCTAAACGAAGATTCTCTTATCTTCAGTAACTAACCCTGTCTGTCAAGTCAGGACAAGTAACTGGAAGCTTCTAGCCAGTATCAATGGGAAGCTATTAAAACACTATCATCTTTGATTTGAAAGCAAACTTAAACAATTGCATCAGACCCTACAGTGTTTATGTGTCCACAGCAGAATCCGGAATTATAGCAAGTAAACCCAGCTCCAGGGGAGGCAGTCACCATCTGGCAACCGAGGACAACAATAATATTAAATCTCATTATGTAGTCACTGTTCGTATCCTCAGTGAAGCTATTGTATTTTATTTTAGGAGAAAACAAATAGGTGATTATACTTGTAATCCTGATTTTAAGTTAAGGCTCATCATTTTATAAAAGAAAAGGGGTAACCAATTTGGACGCTGGAAACACGAGGCTTTCGAAGGTTCCCGCGCTCCAAGGCAGCATGCTGTGTGTGCAGGCGGGGACGGCGGGCCCACCTCTACTGGCAAAATGGTCACTTGGGACATTCGGACCTTGGGGATGCAAAATAAGACTGTACACATTGAGAATAAAGGGGACATATTTAGCACAGATGTCTAGTTCAGCTGGTCAGATGGCTTGTCTATTGGCAAAGGGTTACAGTCAGGGAACATGCCTCAGATATGCTCTAAAGATATTTATTGACTGTAACACAGGCATTGATCTATGTCATCAAGTCTTGCCTGTGTTTGAAGAGCTCTAACCCATTCATTACTCCATGGGAGAAACGTGTGGTAGTCTACGTCAATAGAGATTACAGCCTCACAAAAGAATCATATTATTGTGAATGAGGGGTGGTGAGGCCTGGAGACAAAGCCCATCTGTAGGCAACTGGACACCCCCTCACTGAAGGGTCGTGAGGAGGAGATGAGCCAGTCAGGGTGCAGTATAGCAACAATGAAACATACAACTTTCCTCTAGTTCTTTAATACCCCCCCCACTATCATGACCCCAATTCTAGCTTACAAATCCAGCTAGACAAGAGGATGTACACTGTTACAGATAGGAGCTGGAAACACAGAGAATCCAGGACAGATAAACCCCTCAGGGATAATAATGAGAGTAGCGATACCAGGAGGCTAAGGGGAAGTTGGGGGAGAAAGGGGGTACCGATCACAAAGATCTATATATAACCCCTTCCTTTGGGGACAGGCAACAGAAAAGTGGGTGAAGGGAGACATAAGACAGTGTAAGACATGAAAAATTATAATAATTTATAAATTATCAAGAGTGAGGGAGGGACTGTGTGGGAGGGAGGAGAAAAAATGAGTAGCTGATACCAAGGGCTCAAGTAGAAAGAAAATGTTTAGAGAATGATGATGGCAACAAATGTACAAATGTGCCTGACACAATGTATGGATGTATGGATTGTGATAAGAGTTGTACAAGCCCCCAATAAAATGATTTTTAAAATTGTAGAAGGCGATGGAGGACAGTGGAAACCCAAAATCCATCTGCAGAGCATCTAATTAGATTAAGCCTGTGGCAGATCCCTTCTTGCCACAGTCAAGGTCCTCGAACACCTTTACTATCCGAGGTTATTGTGAACTTGACTGTGTGGATCAAACACGGCATCACCTATCACCTGTTCAGTTGACCTCCCCATTGACCCAACTTGAATTCAATCTGGGCCCACGTATTTCTTGCTAGTGTCACGACCAAAATGTCTTCACTGGTTTTTAACATATTGATGGTGGTCTTTTCTTTCTTACTCTTTACTTGTATTTTTAACTTTATTTGTTATTATTATCTTATTTTGTTTTTTATTGTTTCTGTTGGGTTTCCCAGTTTGTGGCGCACAGAAGGAGTAGATGCATGGAGACAATACCTGATACACTGGTTTATCCGGGAAGTGGGGCATCGGTGAGAGGCAGGGAAGGGGAGAGGATTTGAGGAGCAAACAATGGATGCAGTGGCTGGGAGGGAGCACTAGAACTGATTGGCTACATAGCTCATTTGAAAAGTGATTGAACCATGGAAGTGTATGATATGTGAACACTATACCAAGAAAACCACTTAAAAAAAACTTGACCAATTATTACCATGGATGAAGGGAAAGAATGACTGCCAATGGTGGTAGAACAGTTTGGAAAAGGGTCCCAAGAATGGCTGAACAACATGAAAAGTACAGTCGCCGGCACTGCATACACAAGCGAAAGTTGTGGAATTGGAGAATGCTTTGTTATATATATTTTTGCCACAATTAGAAAAAAATTACATGAATAACAATCTGTACAAAAGAAAATGTGCTAGAATGTAAGTGGTGACAATTGTACAACTCTTCTGGATAAAGATTGAATTATTTAATTGTATGACATGTGGCTAACGTGCTAATAAAACAGTTGGGAAAAAAAAAGATTGCAGCCTCAGGTAACAGAATTCTACTCTGTCTTACAGCGTGACTGTTAGTTTGAATCTACAAGGATGGAAATTGGTTTTGTGATTTTGCTTAAGTTTTGAGCACACTAATGGTTTTTAATGTACTGATAGTATGAACGACACCGACTCCTCATTTCTTGGCTACCTTGTTATCTGACATTTCACATTTAGGACAACCATGAAACATCTGCTACTGGACTATCTTGCATGTGAGCGTGTCTGGCAATAACAAGTACCAAGGTTGTGACGGTTCAGTGTCAACTTGGTTGGGCCAAGATGCTCGCAGGTGTGGCGGTCGGGTGATGATGTAATTGTCCTTCACTCTGTGATCTGTTGTGGTCACCTGCTGTTTTTGAATAACACTGATTTTTGCAAAATGCTGATGGTCACATGACCACCTGGTCTTTGGAAACGAGCATGTTGTGAAGTGAGGAGTGGGTATGCAAGACTCCATTCACAGGAATCTTAAATTGCTTTATGAGAAGAAAAAAATCCTTAAAACAATGCTACAAATACAGCCAATAGGCTTGTGCTTAAAAAGTGGGGAGAAAATCGTAAAATAAACAGTGATTTATAGGAGAGGAACGAAAATGGAGTGGAAGGGACAAAGGTATAAGCTGTACATCTCTGGATACTCCTTGTTTTGTAGATCAGACTCTAGAATTATATTAGTTTTCGCCTTCATAGTAAAGCAAACTTAAGTCAAAATGTATTGGTACTGTGTCTTCTCCCCCTTTTACTTGATCAGTCTAGCTACAGGTTTATCAATTTTATCGATCTTTTCAGAGAACCAGCTTTTGGCTTCATTGATTTTCGCTCACATTTGTCTATTTTCCATCTTATTGATTTCATCTCTTATCTTCTGTCTGGTTCTCTTCCATCCACTGACACGGAGTGTAAGCGGCTCTCCTTTTTCTAGTTACTGAAGAAACAAGGAAACATCTTTTTTTTTCTAGTACAAGCCCATGCACAGCTGTCCATGTAAAGGCGGGTGGGGGGGGGGTTGTCGGCAATTCCATCTCTTTAATAGGTTCAAGGATATTCAGATTGCCTGCTTCTTCTTATCATTTGTCACTTGCGCCCAAATATCTCTGCGTCTTAGATAAGCTATAGGAGCTCTCTTGCTCTCGGCTCTCTGGCAGCTGTTCCTCACCTCCCTTGCATCCCTGGATGACAGGTATGTGTGTGGCTGAAAGGTGTCACCTCTCAGACCCTCACAGTGAACAGACCTAAGGAATAGATGTTTCGAAATATGCACATACATTTACATCTGTACTTCTGTGTCCATCTAAATGGAAAGAGGTGAGTTCACATGATTTGGATTTCAATTCTAACCCAACCCATTAATATATAATAGCTTCCTCCCTTTTCATATTTGTTGTTCTCATCTCTGTCAGTGAGAAGTGTGGCTATCTTTGCCTTTGAAATATTAAAGGAGCATGGTGGCATTGTTCACGTGTTAGGCTGCTGAATGCAAGGTCAGCAGTTCATCTCCACCAGCTGCTCAGCGAGAGAAAGATGAGGCTTTCTACTCCCTTAAAGATTTCCAGTCCCAGAAACCCACAGAGGCATTTCTGTCCTATAGGGTTGCAATGAGTTGGCATTGACTTGATGGCTGTGAGTTTGGACTTTTGAAAAAAATTATATATCTATATTATTACTCCTCTTTCCCCCGTCCCCCCAATCAACCCACAGACTATGCAGAAGAAAGTTCTGGTGATCCACTTCTTTTGTCTTTCTTTAAAAAAACAACAGCTTTATATTGTGGTTTGGGTAAAAGCAAATGGGTTTCCCACCCAACACCTCATAGACATTTCGATGTGTGACATTGATGGTAACTCCCATAGTGTAACAGCTCCCCTCATGCTTCCTCCCTGTGTGTTTAGTAGTGCCATCCCCTCTTTCCTACGCCCACATGCCTTCTGAGCTTTATTGCTTGGCACCTTTTGCCCTTCTGATGCTGTATGATTGGCTGCTTGTTCTAAGGAGTGTGCATTGTTCGCCCTACAG
>NW_027458886.1:0-41770 GCF_050624435.1 Tenrec ecaudatus
CCTCGCCTTCAGGCTAGGGCACCCCTAGGCTTTAGGCTCGGGCTCCCCTAGGCTAAGGCTAGGGCTCGCCTCGCCTTCAGGCTAGGGCACCCCTAGGCTTTAGGCTCGGGCTCCCCTAGGCTAAGGCTAGGGCTCGCCTCGCCTTCAGGCTAGGGCACCCCTAGGCTTTAGGCTCGGGCTCCCCTAGGCTAAGGCTAGGGCTCGCCTCGCCTTCAGGCTAGGGCACCCCTAGGCTTTAGGCTAGGGCTCCCCTAGGCTAAGGCTAGGGCTCGCCTCGCCTTCAGGCTAGGGCACCCCTAGGCTTTAGGCTAGGGCTCCCCTAGGCTAAGGCTAGGGCTCGCCTCGCCTTCAGGCTAGGGCACCCCTAGGCTTTAGGCTAGGGCTCCCCTAGGCTAAGGCTAGGGCTCGCCTCGCCTTCAGGCTAGGGCACCCCTAGGCTTTAGGCTAGGGCTCCCCTAGGCTAAGGCTAGGGCTCGCCTCGCCTTCAGGCTAGGGCACCCCTAGGCTTTAGGCTAGGGCTCCCCTAGGCTAAGGCTAGGGCTCGCCTCGCCTTCAGGCTAGGGCACCCCTAGGCTTTAGGCTAGGGCTCCCCTAGGCTAAGGCTAGGGCTCGCCTCGCCTTCAGGCTAGGGCACCCCTAGGCTTTAGGCTAGGGCTCCCCTAGGCTAAGGCTAGGGCTCGCCTCGCCTTCAGGCTAGGGCACCCCTAGGCTTTAGGCTAGGGCTCCCCTAGGCTAAGGCTAGGGCTCGCCTCGCCTTCAGGCTAGGGCACCCCTAGGCTTTAGGCTAGGGCTCCCCTAGGCTAAGGCTAGGGCTCGCCTCGCCTTCAGGCTAGGGCACCCCTAGGCTTTAGGCTAGGGCTCCCCTAGGCTAAGGCTAGGGCTCGCCTCGCCTTCAGGCTAGGGCACCCCTAGGCCTTAGGCTAGGGCTCCCCTAGGCTAAGGCTAGGGCTCGCCTCGCCTTCAGGCTAGGGCACCCCTAGGCCTTAGGCTAGGGCTCCCCTAGGCTAAGGCTAGGGCTCGCCTCGCCTTTCAGGCTAGGGCACCCCTAGGCCTTAGGCTAGGGCTCCCCTAGGCTAAGGCTAGGGCTCGCCTCGCCTTCAGGCTAGGGCACCCCTAGGCCTTAGGCTAGGGCACCCCTAGGCTTTAGGCTCGGGCTCCCCTAGGCTAAGGCTAGGGCTCGCCTCGCCTTCAGGCTAGGGCACCCCTAGGCTTTAGGCTCGGGCTCCCCTAGGCTAAGGCTACGGCTCGCCTCGCCTTCAGGCTAGGGCACCCCTAGGCTTTAGGCTCGGGCTCCCCTAGGCTAAGGCTAGGGCTCGCCTCGCCTTCAGGCTAGGGCACCCCTAGGCTTTAGGCTCGGGCTCCCCTAGGCTAAGGCTAGGGCTCGCCTCGCCTTCAGGCTAGGGCACCCCTAGGCTTTAGGCTCGGGCTCCCCTAGGCTAAGGCTAGGGCTCGCCTCGCCTTCAGGCTAGGGCACCCCTAGGCTTTAGGCTAGGGCTCCCCTAGGCTAAGGCTAGGGCTCGCCTCGCCTTCAGGCTAGGGCACCCCTAGGCTTTAGGCTCGGGCTCCCCTAGGCTAAGGCTAGGGCTCGCCTCGCCTTCAGGCTAGGGCACCCCTAGGCTTTAGGCTAGGGCTCCCCTAGGCTAAGGCTAGGGCTCGCCTCGCCTTCAGGCTAGGGCACCCCTAGGCTTTAGGCTAGGGCTCCCCTAGGCTAAGGCTAGGGCTCGCCTCGCCTTCAGGCTAGGGCACCCCTAGGCTTTAGGCTAGGGCTCCCCTAGGCTAAGGCTAGGGCTCGCCTCGCCTTCAGGCTAGGGCACCCCTAGGCTTTAGGCTAGGGCTCCCCTAGGCTAAGGCTAGGGCTCGCCTGGCCTTCAGGCTAGGGCACCCCTAGGCTTTAGGCTAGGGCTCCCCTAGGCTAAGGCTAGGGCTCGCCTCACCTTCAGGCTAGGGCACCCCTAGGCTTTAGGCTAGGGCTCCCCTAGGCTAAGGCTAGGGCTCGCCTCGCCTTCAGGCTAGGGCACCCCTAGGCCTTAGGCTAGGGCTCCCCTAGGCTAAGGCTAGGGCTCGCCTCGCCTTCAGGCTAGGGCACCCCTAGGCCTTAGGCTAGGGCTCCCCTAGGCTAAGGCTAGGGCTCGCCTCGCCTTCAGGCTAGGGCACCCCTAGGCCTTAGGCTAGGGCTCCCCTAGGCTAAGGCTAGGGCTCGCCTCGCCTTCAGGCTAGGGCACCCCTAGGCCTTAGGCTAGGGCTCCCCTAGGCTAAGGCTAGGGCTCGCCTCGCCTTCAGGCTAGGGCACCCCTAGGCCTTAGGCTAGGGCTCCCCTAGGCTAAGGCTAGGGCTCGCCTCGCCTTCAGGCTAGGGCACCCCTAGGCCTTAGGCTAGGGCTCCCCTAGGCTAAGGCTAGGGTTCGCCTCGCCTTCAGGCTAGGGCACCCCTAGGCTTTAGGCTAGGGCTCCCCTAGGCTAAGCTAGGGCTCGCCTCGCCTTCAGGCTAGGGCACCCCTAGGCTTTAGGCTAGGGCTCCCCTAGGCTATGGCTAGGGCTCGCCTCGCCTTCAGGCTATGGCACCCCTAGGCTTTAGGCTAGGGCTCCCCTAGGCTAAGGCTAGGGCTCGCCTCGCCTTCAGGCTAGGGCACCCCTAGGCTTTAGGCTAGGGCTCCCCTAGGCTAAGGCTAGGGCTCGCCTCGCCTTCAGGCTAGGGCACCCCTAGGCTTTAGGCTAGGGCTCCCCTAGGCTAAGGCTAGGGCTCGCCTCGCCTTCAGGCTAGGGCACCCCTAGGCTTTAGGCCCGGGCTCCCCTAGGCTAAGGCTAGGGCTCGCCTCGCCTTCAGGCTAGGGCACCCGTAGGCTTTAGGCCAGGGCTCCCCTAGGCTAAGGCTAGGGCTCGCCTCGCCTTCAGGCTAGGGCACCCCTAGGCTTTAGGCCAGGGCTCCCCTAGGCTAAGGCTAGGGCTCGCCTCGCCTTCAGGCTAGGGCACCCCTAGGCTTTAGGCCAGGGCTCCCCTAGGCTAAGGCTAGGGCTCGCCTCGCCTTCAGGCTAGGGCACCCCTAGGCTTTAGGCCAGGGCTCCCCTAGGCTAAGGCTAGGGCTCGCCTCGCCTTCAGGCTAGGGCACCCCTAGGCTTTAGGCCAGGGCTCCCCTAGGCTAAGGCTAGGGCTCGCCTCGCCTTCAGGCTAGGGCACCCCTAGGCTTTAGGCCAGGGCTCCCCTAGGCTAAGGCTAGGGCTCGCCTCGCCTACAGGCTAGGGCACCCCTAGGCTTTAGGCCAGGGCTCCCCTAGGCTAAGGCTAGGGCTCGCCTCGCCTTCAGGCTAGGGCACCCCTAGGCTTTAGGCCAGGGCTCCCCTAGGCTAAGGCTAGGGCTCGCCTCGCCTTCAGGCTAGGGCACCCCTAGGCTTTAGGCCAGGGCTCCCCTAGGCTAAGGCTAGGGCTCGCCTCGCCTTCAGGCTAGGGCACCCCTAGGCTTTAGGCTAGGGCTCCCCTAGGCTAAGGCTAGGGCTCGCCTCGCCTTCAGGCTAGGGCACCCCTAGGCTTTAGGCTAGGGCTCCCCTAGGCTAAGGCTAGGGCTCGCCTCGCCTTCAGGCTAGGGCACCCCTAGGCTTTAGGCTCGGGCTCACCTAGGCTAAGGCTAGGGCTCGCCTCGCCTTCAGGCTAGGGCACCCCTAGGCTTTAGGCTAGGGCTCCCCTAGGCTAAGGCTAGGGCTCCCCTCGCCTTCAGGCTAGGGCACCCCTAGGCTTTAGGCTAGGGCTCCCCTAGGCTAAGGCTAGGGCTCCCCTAGCCTTCAGGCTAGGGCTCCCCTAGGCTTTAGGCTCCTCTAGGCTAAGGCTAGGGCTCCCCTAGGCTGAGGCTAGGGCTCCCCTAGCCTTCAGGCTAGGGCACCCCTAGGCTTTAGGCTAGGGCTCCCCTAGCCTTCAGGCTAGGGCACCCCTAGGCTTTAGGCCAGGGCTCCCCTAGGCTGAGGCTAGGGCTCCCCTAGCCTTCAGGCTAGGGCACCCCTAGGCTTTAGGCCAGGGCTCCCCTAGGCTTAAGCTAGGGCTCCCCTCGCCTTCAGGCTAGGGCACCCCTAGGCTTTAGGCCCGGGCTCCCCTAGGCTAAGGCTAGGGCTCGCCTCGCCTTCAGGCTAGGGCACCCCTAGGCTTTAGGCCCGGGCTCCCCTAGGCTAAGGCTAGGGCTCGCCTCGCCTTCAGGCTAGGGCACCCCTAGGCTTTAGGCCAGGGCTCCCCTAGGCTAAGGCTAGGGCTCGCCTCGCCTTCAGGCTAGGGCACCCCTAGGCTTTAGGCCAGGGCTCCCCTAGGCTAAGGCTAGGGCTCGCCTCGCCTTCAGGCTAGGGCACCCCTAGGCTTTAGGCCAGGGCTCCCCTAGGCTAAGGCTAGGGCTCGCCTCGCCTTCAGGCTAGGGCACCCCTAGGCTTTAGGCCAGGGCTCCCCTAGGCTAAGGCTAGGGCTCGCCTCGCCTTCAGGCTAGGGCACCCCTAGGCTTTAGGCCAGGGCTCCCCTAGGCTAAGGCTAGGGCTCGCCTCGCCTTCAGGCTAGGGCACCCCTAGGCTTTAGGCCAGGGCTCCCCTAGGCTAAGGCTAGGGCTCGCCTCGCCTTCAGGCTAGGGCACCCCTAGGCTTTAGGCCAGGGCTCCCCTAGGCTAAGGCTAGGGCTCGCCTCGCCTTCAGGCTAGGGCACCCCTAGGCTTTAGGCCAGGGCTCCCCTAGGCTAAGGCTAGGGCTCGCCTCGCCTTCAGGCTAGGGCACCCCTAGGCTTTAGGCCAGGGCTCCCCTAGGCTAAGGCTAGGGCTCGCCTCGCCTTCAGGCTAGGGCACCCCTAGGCTTTAGGCCAGGGCTCCCCTAGGCTAAGGCTAGGGCTCGCCTCGCCTTCAGGCTAGGGCACCCCTAGGCTTTAGGCCAGGGCTCCCCTAGGCTAAGGCTAGGGCTCGCCTCGCCTTCAGGCTAGGGCACCCCTAGGCTTTAGGCCAGGGCTCCCCTAGGCTAAGGCTAGGGCTCGCCTCGCCTTCAGGCTAGGGCACCCCTAGGCTTTAGGCCAGGGCTCCCCTAGGCTAAGGCTAGGGCTCGCCTCGCCTTCAGGCTAGGGCACCCCTAGGCTTTAGGCCAGGGCTCCCCTAGGCTAAGGCTAGGGCTCGCCTCGCCTTCAGGCTAGGGCACCCCTAGGCTTTAGGCCAGGGCTCCCCTAGGCTAAGGCTAGGGCTCGCCTCGCCTTCAGGCTAGGGCACCCCTAGGCTTTAGGCCAGGGCTCCCCTAGGCTAAGGCTAGGGCTCGCCTCGCCTTCAGGCTAGGGCACCCCTAGGCTTTAGGCCAGGGCTCCCCTAGGCTAAGGCTAGGGCTCGCCTCGCCTTCAGGCTAGGGCACCCCTAGGCTTTAGGCCAGGGCTCCCCTAGGCTAAGGCTAGGGCTCGCCTCGCCTTCAGGCTAGGGCACCCCTAGGCTTTAGGCCAGGGCTCCCCTAGGCTAAGGCTAGGGCTCGCCTCGCCTTCAGGCTAGGGCACCCCTAGGCTTTAGGCCAGGGCTCCCCTAGGCTAAGGCTAGGGCTCGCCTCGCCTTCAGGCTAGGGCACCCCTAGGCTTTAGGCCAGGGCTCCCCTAGGCTAAGGCTAGGGCTCGCCTCGCCTTCAGGCTAGGGCACCCCTAGGCTTTAGGCCAGGGCTCCCCTAGGCTAAGGCTAGGGCTCGCCTCGCCTTCAGGCTAGGGCACCCCTAGGCTTTAGGCCAGGGCTCCCCTAGGCTAAGGCTAGGGCTCGCCTCGCCTTCAGGCTAGGGCACCCCTAGGCTTTAGGCCAGGGCTCCCCTAGGCTAAGGCTAGGGCTCGCCTCGCCTTCAGGCTAGGGCACCCCTAGGCTTTAGGCCAGGGCTCCCCTAGGCTAAGGCTAGGGCTCGCCTCGCCTTCAGGCTAGGGCACCCCTAGGCTTTAGGCCAGGGCTCCCCTAGGCTAAGGCTAGGGCTCGCCTCGCCTTCAGGCTAGGGCACCCCTAGGCTTTAGGCCAGGGCTCCCCTAGGCTAAGGCTAGGGCTCGCCTCGCCTTCAGGCTAGGGCACCCCTAGGCTTTAGGCCAGGGCTCCCCTAGGCTAAGGCTAGGGCTCGCCTCGCCTTCAGGCTAGGGCACCCCTAGGCTTTAGGCCAGGGCTCCCCTAGGCTAAGGCTAGGGCTCGCCTCGCCTTCAGGCTAGGGCACCCCTAGGCTTTAGGCCAGGGCTCCCCTAGGCTAAGGCTAGGGCTCGCCTCGCCTTCAGGCTAGGGCACCCCTAGGCTTTAGGCCAGGGCTCCCCTAGGCTAAGGCTAGGGCTCGCCTCGCCTTCAGGCTAGGGCACCCCTAGGCTTTAGGCCAGGGCTCCCCTAGGCTAAGGCTAGGGCTCGCCTCGCCTTCAGGCTAGGGCACCCCTAGGCTTTAGGCCAGGGCTCCCCTAGGCTAAGGCTAGGGCTCGCCTCGCCTTCAGGCTAGGGCACCCCTAGGCTTTAGGCCAGGGCTCCCCTAGGCTAAGGCTAGGGCTCGCCTCGCCTTCAGGCTAGGGCACCCCTAGGCTTTAGGCCAGGGCTCCCCTAGGCTAAGGCTAGGGCTCGCCTCGCCTTCAGGCTAGGGCACCCCTAGGCTTTAGGCCAGGGCTCCCCTAGGCTAAGGCTAGGGCTCGCCTCGCCTTCAGGCTAGGGCACCCCTAGGCTTTAGGCCAGGGCTCCCCTAGGCTAAGGCTAGGGCTCGCCTCGCCTTCAGGCTAGGGCACCCCTAGGCTTTAGGCCAGGGCTCCCCTAGGCTAAGGCTAGGGCTCGCCTCGCCTTCAGGCTAGGGCACCCCTAGGCTTTAGGCCAGGGCTCCCCTAGGCTAAGGCTAGGGCTCGCCTCGCCTTCAGGCTAGGGCACCCCTAGGCTTTAGGCCAGGGCTCCCCTAGGCTAAGGCTAGGGCTCGCCTCGCCTTCAGGCTAGGGCACCCCTAGGCTTTAGGCCAGGGCTCCCCTAGGCTAAGGCTAGGGCTCGCCTCGCCTTCAGGCTAGGGCACCCCTAGGCTTTAGGCCAGGGCTCCCCTAGGCTAAGGCTAGGGCTCGCCTCGCCTTCAGGCTAGGGCACCCCTAGGCTTTAGGCCAGGGCTCCCCTAGGCTAAGGCTAGGGCTCGCCTCGCCTTCAGGCTAGGGCACCCCTAGGCTTTAGGCCAGGGCTCCCCTAGGCTAAGGCTAGGGCTCGCCTCGCCTTCAGGCTAGGGCACCCCTAGGCTTTAGGCCAGGGCTCCCCTAGGCTAAGGCTAGGGCTCGCCTCGCCTTCAGGCTAGGGCACCCCTAGGCTTTAGGCCAGGGCTCCCCTAGGCTAAGGCTAGGGCTCGCCTCGCCTTCAGGCTAGGGCACCCCTAGGCTTTAGGCCAGGGCTCCCCTAGGCTAAGGCTAGGGCTCGCCTCGCCTTCAGGCTAGGGCACCCCTAGGCTTTAGGCCAGGGCTCCCCTAGGCTAAGGCTAGGGCTCGCCTCGCCTTCAGGCTAGGGCACCCCTAGGCTTTAGGCCAGGGCTCCCCTAGGCTAAGGCTAGGGCTCGCCTCGCCTTCAGGCTAGGGCACCCCTAGGCTTTAGGCCAGGGCTCCCCTAGGCTAAGGCTAGGGCTCGCCTCGCCTTCAGGCTAGGGCACCCCTAGGCTTTAGGCCAGGGCTCCCCTAGGCTAAGGCTAGGGCTCGCCTCGCCTTCAGGCTAGGGCACCCCTAGGCTTTAGGCCAGGGCTCCCCTAGGCTAAGGCTAGGGCTCGCCTCGCCTTCAGGCTAGGGCACCCCTAGGCTTTAGGCCAGGGCTCCCCTAGGCTAAGGCTAGGGCTCGCCTCGCCTTCAGGCTAGGGCACCCCTAGGCTTTAGGCCAGGGCTCCCCTAGGCTAAGGCTAGGGCTCGCCTCGCCTTCAGGCTAGGGCACCCCTAGGCTTTAGGCCAGGGCTCCCCTAGGCTAAGGCTAGGGCTCGCCTCGCCTTCAGGCTAGGGCACCCCTAGGCTTTAGGCCAGGGCTCCCCTAGGCTAAGGCTAGGGCTCGCCTCGCCTTCAGGCTAGGGCACCCCTAGGCTTTAGGCCAGGGCTCCCCTAGGCTAAGGCTAGGGCTCGCCTCGCCTTCAGGCTAGGGCACCCCTAGGCTTTAGGCCAGGGCTCCCCTAGGCTAAGGCTAGGGCTCGCCTCGCCTTCAGGCTAGGGCACCCCTAGGCTTTAGGCCAGGGCTCCCCTAGGCTAAGGCTAGGGCTCGCCTCGCCTTCAGGCTAGGGCACCCCTAGGCTTTAGGCCAGGGCTCCCCTAGGCTAAGGCTAGGGCTCGCCTCGCCTTCAGGCTAGGGCACCCCTAGGCTTTAGGCCAGGGCTCCCCTAGGCTAAGGCTAGGGCTCGCCTCGCCTTCAGGCTAGGGCACCCCTAGGCTTTAGGCCAGGGCTCCCCTAGGCTAAGGCTAGGGCTCGCCTCGCCTTCAGGCTAGGGCACCCCTAGGCTTTAGGCCAGGGCTCCCCTAGGCTAAGGCTAGGGCTCGCCTCGCCTTCAGGCTAGGGCACCCCTAGGCTTTAGGCCAGGGCTCCCCTAGGCTAAGGCTAGGGCTCCCCTCGCCTTCAGGCTAGGGCACCCCTAGGCTTTAGGCCAGGGCTCCCCTAGGCTAAGGCTAGGGCTCGCCTCGCCTTCAGGCTAGGGCACCCCTAGGCTTTAGGCTCGGGCTCCCCTAGGCTAAGGCTAGGGCTCGCCTCGCCTTCAGGCTAGGGCACCCCTAGGCTTTAGGCTAGGGCTCCCCTAGGCTAAGGCGACGGCTCGCCTCGCCTTCAGGCTAGGGCACCCCTAGGCTTTAGGCTAGGGCTCCCCTAGGCTAAGGCGACGGCTCGCCTCGCCTTCAGGCTAGGGCACCCCTAGGCTTTAGGCTAGGGCTCCCCTAGGCTAAGGCGACGGCTCGCCTCGCCTTCAGGCTAGGGCACCCCTAGGCTTTAGGCTAGGGCTCCCCTAGGCTAAGGCGACGGCTCGCCTCGCCTTCAGGCTAGGGCACCCCTAGGCTTTAGGCTAGGGCTCCCCTAGGCTAAGGCGACGGCTCGCCTCGCCTTCAGGCTAGGTCACCCCTAGGCTTTAGGCTAGGGCTCCCCTAGGCTAAGGCTAGGGCTCGCCTCGCCTTCAGGCTAGGTCACCCCTAGGCTTTAGGCTAGGGCTCCCCTAGGCTAAGGCTAGGGCTCGCCTCGCCTTCAGGCTAGGGCACCCCTAGGCTTTAGGCTAGGGCTCCCCTAGGCTAAGGCTAGGGCTCGCCTCGCCTTCAGGCTAGGGCACCCCTAGGCTTTAGGCTAGGGCTCCCCTAGGCTAAGGCTAGGGCTCGCCTCGCCTTCAGGCTAGGGCACCCCTAGGCTTTAGGCTAGGGCTCCCCTAGGCTAAGGCTAGGGCTCGCCTCGCCTTCAGGCTAGGGCACCCCTAGGCCTTAGGCTAGGGCTCCCCTAGGCTAAGGCTAGGGCTCGCCTCGCCTTCAGGCTAGGGCACCCCTAGGCCTTAGGCTAGGGCTCCCCTAGGCTAAGGCTAGGGCTCGCCTCGCCTTCAGGCTAGGGCACCCCTAGGCCTTAGGCTAGGGCTCCCCTAGGCTAAGGCTAGGGCTCGCCTCGCCTTCAGGCTAGGGCACCCCTAGGCCTTAGGCTAGGGCTCCCCTAGGCTAAGGCTAGGGCTCGCCTCGCCTTCAGGCTAGGGCACCCCTAGGCCTTAGGCTAGGGCTCCCCTAGGCTAAGCTAGGGCTCGCCTCGCCTTCAGGCTAGGGCACCCCTAGGCCTTAGGCTAGGGCTCCCCTAGGCTATGGCTAGGGCTCGCCTAGCCTTCAGGCTATGGCACCCCTAGGCTTTAGGCTAGGGCTCCCCTAGGCTAAGGCTAGGGCTCGCCTCGCCTTCAGGCTAGGGCACCCCTAGGCTTTAGGCTAGGGCTCCCCTAGGCTAAGGCTAGGGGTCGCCTCGCCTTCAGGCTAGGGCACCCCTAGGCTTTAGGCTAGGGCTCCCCTAGGCTAAGGCTAGGGCTCGCCTCGCCTTCAGGCTAGGGCACCCCTAGGCTTTAGGCTAGGGCTCCCCTAGGCTAAGGCTAGGGCTCGCCTCGCCTTCAGGCTAGGGCACCCCTAGGCTTTAGGCTCGGGCTCCCCTAGGCTAAGGCTAGGGCTCGCCTCGCCTTCAGGCTAGGGCACCCCTAGGCTTTAGGCTAGGGCTCCCCTAGGCTAAGGCTAGGGCTCGCCTCGCCTTCAGGCTAGGGCACCCCTAGGCTTTAGGCTAGGGCTCCCCTAGGCTAAGGCTAGGGCTCCCCTAGCCTTCAGGCTAGGGCTCCCCTAGGCTTTAGGCTCCCCTAGGCTAAGGCTAGGGCTCCCCTAGGCTAAGGCTAGGGCTCCCCTAGCCTTCAGGCTAGGGCACCCCTAGGCTTTAGGCTAGGGCTCCCCTAGGCTGAGGCTAGGGCTCCCCTAGCCTTCAGGCTAGGGCACCCCTAGGCTTTAGGCTAGGGCTCCCCTAGCCTTCAGGCTAGGGCACCCCTAGGCTTTAGGCCAGGGCTCCCCTAGGCTGAGGCTAGGGCTCCCCTAGCCTTCAGGCTAGGGCACCCCTAGGCTTTAGGCCAGGGCTCCCCTAGGCTAAGGCTAGGTCTCCCCTAGCCTTCAGGCTAGGGCACCCCTAGGCTTTAGGCCAGGGCTCCCCTAGGCTAAGGCTAGGGCTCGCCTCGCCTTCAGGCTAGGGCACCCCTAGGCTTTAGGCCCGGGCTCCCCTAGGCTAAGGCTAGGGCTCGCCTCGCCTTCAGGCTAGGGCACCCCTAGGCTTTAGGCCAGGGCTCCCCTAGGCTAAGGCTAGGGCTCGCCTCGCCTTCAGGCTAGGGCACCCCTAGGCTTTAGGCCAGGGCTCCCCTAGGCTAAGGCTAGGGCTCGCCTCGCCTTCAGGCTAGGGCACCCCTAGGCTTTAGGCCAGGGCTCCCCTAGGCTAAGGCTAGGGCTCGCCTCGCCTTCAGGCTAGGGCACCCCTAGGCTTTAGGCCAGGGCTCCCCTAGGCTAAGGCTAGGGCTCGCCTCGCCTTCAGGCTAGGGCACCCCTAGGCTTTAGGCCAGGGCTCCCCTAGGCTAAGGCTAGGGCTCGCCTCGCCTTCAGGCTAGGGCACCCCTAGGCTTTAGGCCAGGGCTCCCCTAGGCTAAGGCTAGGGCTCGCCTCGCCTTCAGGCTAGGGCACCCCTAGGCTTTAGGCCAGGGCTCCCCTAGGCTAAGGCTAGGGCTCGCCTCGCCTTCAGGCTAGGGCACCCCTAGGCTTTAGGCCAGGCCTCCCCTAGGCTAAGGCTAGGGCTCGCCTCGCCTTCAGGCTAGGGCACCCCTAGGCTTTAGGCCAGGGCTCCCCTAGGCTAAGGCTAGGGCTCGCCTCGCCTTCAGGCTAGGGCACCCCTAGGCTTTAGGCCAGGGCTCCCCTAGGCTAAGGCTAGGGCTCGCCTCGCCTTCAGGCTAGGGCACCCCTAGGCTTTAGGCCAGGGCTCCCCTAGGCTAAGGCTAGGGCTCCCCTAGCCTTCTGGCTAGGGCACCCCTAGGCTTTAGGCTAGGGCTCCCCTAGGCTAAGGCTAGGGCTCCCCTAGCCTTCTGGCTAGGGCACCCCTAGGCTTTAGGCTAGGGCTCCCCTAGGCTAAGGCTAGGGCTCCCCTAGCCTTCTGGCTAGGGCACCCCTAGGCTTTAGGCTAGGGCTCCCCTAGGCTAAGGCTAGGGCTTCCCTAGCCTTCTGGCTAGGGCACCCCTAGGCTTTAGGCTAGGGCTCCCCTAGGCTAAGGCTAGGGTTCCACTAGCCTTCAGGCTAGGGCACCCCTAAGCTTTAGGCTAGGGCTCCTCTAGGCTAAGGCTAGGGCTCCCCTAGCCTTCAGGCTAGGGCACCCCTAGGCTTTAGGCTAGGGCTCCCCTAGCCTTCAGGCTAGGGCACCCCTAGGCTTTAGGCTAGGGCTCCCCTAGGCTAAGGCTAGGGCTCCCCTAGCCTTCAGGCTAGGGCACCCCTAGGCTTTAGGCTCCCCTACGCTAAGGCTAGGGCTCCCCTAGCCTTCAGGCTAGAGCACCCCTAGGCTTTAGGCTCCCCTAGGCTAAGGCTAGGGCTCCCCTAGCCTTCAGGCTAGGGCACCCCTAGGCTTTAGGCTCCCCTAGGCTAAGGCTAGCGCTCCCCTAGCCTTCAGGCTAGGGCACCCCTAGGCTTTAGTCTCCCCTAGGCTAAGGCTAGGGCTTCCCTAGCCTTCAGGCTAGGGCACCCCTAGGCTTTAGGCTCCCCTAGGCTAAGGCTACGGCTCCCCTAACCTTCAGGCTAGGGCACCTCTAGGCTTTAGGCTCCCCTAGGCTAAGGCTAGGGCTCCCCTAGCCTTCAGGCTAGGGCACCCCTAGGCTTTAGGCTCCCCTAGCCTAAGGCTAGGGCTCCCCTAGCCTTCAGGCTAGGGCACCCCTAGGCTTTAGGCTAGGGCTCCCTAGGCTAAGGCTAGGGCTCCCCTAGCCTTCAGGCTAGGGCACCCCTAGGCTTTAGGCTCACCTAGGCTAAGGCTAGGGCTCCCCTAGCCTTCAGGCTAGGGCACCCCTAGGCTTTAGGCTAGGGCTCCCCTAGGCTAAGGCTAGGGCTCCCCTAGCCTTCAGGCTAGGGCACCCCTAGGCTTTAGGCTCCCCAGGCTAAGGCTAGGGCTCCCCTAGCCTTCAGGCTAGGGCACCCCTAGGCTTTAGGCTAGGGCTCCCCTAGGCTAAGGCTAGGGCTCCCCTAGCCTTCAGGCTAGGGCACCCCTAGGCTTTAGGCTCCCCTAGGCTAAGGCTAGGGCTCCCCTAGCCTTCAGGCTAGGGCACCCCTAGGCTTTAGCTAGGGCTCCCCTAGGCAAAGCTAGGGCTCCCCTAGCCTTCAGGCTAGGGCACCCCTAGGCATTAGGCTCCCCTAGGCTAAGGCTAGGGCTCCCCTAGCCTTCAGGCTAGGGCACCCCTAGGCTTTAGGCTAGGGCTCCCCTAGGCTAAGGCTAGGGATCCCCTAGCCTTCAGGCTAGGGCACCCCTAGGCTTTAGGCTAGGGCTCCCCTAGGCTAAGGCTAGGGCTCCCCTAGCCTTCAGGCTAGGGCACCCCTAGGCTTTAGGCTCCCCTGGGCTAAGGCTAGGGCTCCCCTAGCCTTCAGGCTAGGGCACCCCTAGGCTTTAGGCTAGGGCTCCCCTAGGCTAAGGCTAGGGCTCCCCTAGCCTTCAGGCTAGGGCACCCCTAGGCTTTAGGCTCCCCTGGGCTAAGGCTAGGGCTCCCCTAGCCTTCAGGCTAGGGCACCCCTAGGCTTTAGGCTCCCCTAGGCTAAGGCTAGGGCTCCCCTAACCTTCAGGCTAGGGCACCCCTAGGCTTTAGGCTCCCCTAGGCTAAGGCTAGGGCTCCCCTAGCCTTCAGGCTAGGGCACCCCTAGGCTTTAGGCTCCCCTAGCCTAAGGCTAGGGCTCCCCTAGCCTTCAGGCTAGGGCACCCCTAGGCTTTAGGCTAGGGCTCCCCTAGGCTAAGGCTAGGGCTCCCCTAGCCTTCAGGCTAGGGCACCCCTAGGCTTTAGGCTCCCCTAGGCTAAGGCTAGGGCTCCCCTAGCCTTCAGGCTAGGGCACCCCTAGGCTTTAGGCTAGGGCTCCCCTAGGCTAAGGCTAGGGCTCCCCTAGCCTTCAGGCTAGGGCACCCCTAGGCTTTAGGCTCCCCTAGGCTAAGGCTAGGGCTCCCCTAGCCTTCAGGCTAGGGCACCCCTAGGCTAAGGCTAGGGCTCGCCTCGCCTTTAGGCTAGGGCACCCCTAGGCCTTAGGCTAGGGCTCCCCTAGGCTAAGGCTAGGGCTCGCCTCGCCTTCAGGCTAGGGCACCCCTAGGCCTTAGGCTAGGGCACCCCTAGGCTTTAGGCTCGGGCTCCCCTAGGCTAAGGCTAGGGCTCGCCTCGCCTTCAGGCTAGGGCACCCCTAGGCTTTAGGCTCGGGCTCCCCTAGGCTAAGGCTAGGGCTCGCCTCGCCTTCAGGCTAGGGCACCCCTAGGCTTTAGGCTCGGGCTCCCCTAGGCTAAGGCTAGGGCTCGCCTCGCCTTCAGGCTAGGGCACCCCTAGGCTTTAGGCTCGGGCTCCCCTAGGCTAAGGCTAGGGCTCGCCTCGCCTTCAGGCTAGGGCACCCCTAGGCTTTAGGCTCGGGCTCCCCTAGGCTAAGGCTAGGGCTCGCCTCGCCTTCAGGCTAGGGCACCCCTAGGCTTTAGGCTAGGGCTCCCCTAGGCTAAGGCTAGGGCTCGCCTCGCCTTCAGGCTAGGGCACCCCTAGGCATTAGGCTCCCCTAGGCTAAGGCTAGGGCTCCCCTAGCCTTCAGGCTAGGGCACCCCTAGGCTTTAGGCTAGGGCTCCCCTAGGCTAAGGCTAGGGATCCCCTAGCCTTCAGGCTAGGGCACCCCTAGGCTTTAGGCTAGGGCTCCCCTAGGCTAAGGCTAGGGCTCCCCTAGCCTTCAGGCTAGGGCACCCCTAGGCTTTAGGCTCCCCTGGGCTAAGGCTAGGGCTCCCCTAGCCTTCAGGCTAGGGCACCCCTAGGCTTTAGGCTAGGGCTCCCCTAGGCTAAGGCTAGGGCTCCCCTAGCCTTCAGGCTAGGGCACCCCTAGGCTTTAGGCTCCCCTGGGCTAAGGCTAGGGCTCCCCTAGCCTTCAGGCTAGGGCACCCCTAGGCTTTAGGCTCCCCTAGGCTAAGGCTAGGGCTCCCCTAACCTTCAGGCTAGGGCACCCCTAGGCTTTAGGCTCCCCTAGGCTAAGGCTAGGGCTCCCCTAGCCTTCAGGCTAGGGCACCCCTAGGCTTTAGGCTCCCCTAGCCTAAGGCTAGGGCTCCCCTAGCCTTCAGGCTAGGGCACCCCTAGGCTTTAGGCTAGGGCTCCCCTAGGCTAAGGCTAGGGCTCCCCTAGCCTTCAGGCTAGGGCACCCCTAGGCTTTAGGCTCCCCTAGGCTAAGGCTAGGGCTCCCCTAGCCTTCAGGCTAGGGCACCCCTAGGCTTTAGGCTAGGGCTCCCCTAGGCTAAGGCTAGGGCTCCCCTAGCCTTCAGGCTAGGGCACCCCTAGGCTTTAGGCTCCCCTAGGCTAAGGCTAGGGCTCCCCTAGCCTTCAGGCTAGGGCACCCCTAGGCTAAGGCTAGGGCTCGCCTCGCCTTTAGGCTAGGGCACCCCTAGGCCTTAGGCTAGGGCTCCCCTAGGCTAAGGCTAGGGCTCGCCTCGCCTTCAGGCTAGGGCACCCCTAGGCCTTAGGCTAGGGCACCCCTAGGCTTTAGGCTCGGGCTCCCCTAGGCTAAGGCTAGGGCTCGCCTCGCCTTCAGGCTAGGGCACCCCTAGGCTTTAGGCTCGGGCTCCCCTAGGCTAAGGCTAGGGCTCGCCTCGCCTTCAGGCTAGGGCACCCCTAGGCTTTAGGCTCGGGCTCCCCTAGGCTAAGGCTAGGGCTCGCCTCGCCTTCAGGCTAGGGCACCCCTAGGCTTTAGGCTCGGGCTCCCCTAGGCTAAGGCTAGGGCTCGCCTCGCCTTCAGGCTAGGGCACCCCTAGGCTTTAGGCTCGGGCTCCCCTAGGCTAAGGCTAGGGCTCGCCTCGCCTTCAGGCTAGGGCACCCCTAGGCTTTAGGCTAGGGCTCCCCTAGGCTAAGGCTAGGGCTCGCCTCGCCTTCAGGCTAGGGCACCCCTAGGCTTTAGGCTAGGGCTCCCCTAGGCTAAGGCTAGGGCTCGCCTCGCCTTCAGGCTAGGGCACCCCTAGGCTTTAGGCTAGGGCTCCCCTAGGCTAAGGCTAGGGCTCGCCTCGCCTTCAGGCTAGGGCACCCCTAGGCTTTAGGCTAGGGCTCCCCTAGGCTAAGGCTAGGGCTCGCCTCGCCTTCAGGCTAGGGCACCCCTAGGCTTTAGGCTAGGGCTCCCCTAGGCTAAGGCTAGGGCTCGCCTCGCCTTCAGGCTAGGGCACCCCTAGGCTTTAGGCTAGGGCTCCCCTAGGCTAAGGCTAGGGCTCGCCTCGCCTTCAGGCTAGGGCACCCCTAGGCTTTAGGCTAGGGCTCCCCTAGGCTAAGGCTAGGGCTCGCCTCGCCTTCAGGCTAGGGCACCCCTAGGCCTTAGGCTAGGGCTCCCCTAGGCTAAGGCTAGGGCTCGCCTCGCCTTCAGGCTAGGGCACCCCTAGGCCTTAGGCTAGGGCTCCCCTAGGCTAAGGCTAGGGCTCGCCTCGCCTTCAGGCTAGGGCACCCCTAGGCCTTAGGCTAGGGCTCCCCTAGGCTAAGGCTAGGGCTCGCCTCGCCTTCAGGCTAGGGCACCCCTAGGCCTTAGGCTAGGGCTCCCCTAGGCTAAGGCTAGGGCTCGCCTCGCCTTCAGGCTAGGGCACCCCTAGGCCTTAGGCTAGGGCTCCCCTAGGCTAAGGCTAGGGCTCGCCTCGCCTTCAGGCTAGGGCACCCCTAGGCCTTAGGCTAGGGCTCCCCTAGGCTAAGGCTAGGGTTCGCCTCGCCTTCAGGCTAGGGCACCCCTAGGCTTTAGGCTAGGGCTCCCCTAGGTTAAGCTAGGGCTCGCCTCGCCTTCAGGCTAGGGCACCCCTAGGCTTTAGGCTAGGGCTCCCCTAGGCTATGGCTAGGGCTCGCCTCGCCTTCAGGCTATGGCACCCCTAGGCTTTAGGCTAGGGCTCCCCTAGGCTAAGGCTAGGGCTCGCCTCGGCTTCAGGCTAGGGCACCCCTAGGCTTTAGGCTAGGGCTCCCCTAGGCTAAGGCTAGGGCTCGCCTCGCCTTCAGGCTAGGGCACCCCTAGGCTTTAGGCTAGGGCTCCCCTAGGCTAAGGCTAGGGCTCGCCTCGCCTTCAGGCTAGGGCACCCCTAGGCTTTAGGCTAGGGCTCCCCTAGGCTAAGGCTAGGGCTCGCCTCGCCTTCAGGCTAGGGCACCCCTAGGCTTTAGGCTAGGGCTCCCCTAGGCTAAGGCTAGGGCTCGCCTCGCCTTCAGGCTAGGGCACCCCTAGGCTTTAGGCTCGGGCTCCCCTAGGCTAAGGCTAGGGCTCGCCTCGCCTTCAGGCTAGGGCACCCCTAGGCTTTAGGCTAGGGCTCCCCTAGGCTAAGGCTAGGGCTCCCCTCGCCTTCAGGCTAGGGCACCCCTAGGCTTTAGGCTAGGGCTCCCCTAGGCTAAGGCTAGGGCTCCCCTAGCCTTCAGGCTAGGGCTCCCCTAAGCTTTAGGCTCCCCTAGGCTAAGGCTAGGGCTCCCCTAGGCTGAGGCTAGGGCTCCCCTAGCCTTCAGGCTAGGGCACCCCTAGGCTTTAGGCTAGGGCTCCCCTAGCCTTCAGGCTAGGGCACCCCTAGGCTTTAGGCCAGGGCTCCCCTAGGCTGAGGCTAGGGCTCCCCTAGCCTTCAGGCTAGGGCACCCCTAGGCTTTAGGCCAGGGCTCCCCTAGGCTTAAGCTAGGGCTCCCCTAGCCTTCAGGCTAGGGCACCCCTAGGCTTTAGGCCAGGGCTCCCCTAGGCTAAGGCTAGGGCTCGCCTCGCCTTCAGGCTAGGGCACCCCTAGGCTTTAGTCCCGGGCTCCCCTAGGCTAAGGCTAGGGCTCGCCTCGCCTTCAGGCTAGGGCACCCCTAGGCTTTAGGCCCGGGCTCCCCTAGGCTAAGGCTAGGGCTCGCCTCGCCTTCAGGCTAGGGCACCCCTAGGCTTTAGGCCCGGGCTCCCCTAGGCTAAGGCTAGGGCTCGCCTCGCCTTCAGGCTAGGGCACCCCTAGGCTTTAGGCCCGGGCTCCCCTAGGCTAAGGCTAGGGCTCGCCTCGCCTTCAGGCTAGGGCACCCCTAGGCTTTAGGCCAGGGCTCCCCTAGGCTAAGGCTAGGGCTCGCCTCGCCTTCAGGCTAGGGCACCCCTAGGCTTTAGGCCAGGGCTCCCCTAGGCTAAGGCTAGGGCTCGCCTCGCCTTCAGGCTAGGGCACCCCTAGGCTTTAGGCCAGGGCTCCCCTAGGCTAAGGCTAGGGCTCGCCTCGCCTTCAGGCTAGGGCACCCCTAGGCTTTAGGCCAGGGCTCCCCTAGGCTAAGGCTAGGGCTCGCCTCGCCTTCAGGCTAGGGCACCCCTAGGCTTTAGGCCAGGGCTCCCCTAGGCTAAGGCTAGGGCTCGCCTCGCCTTCAGGCTAGGGCACCCCTAGGCTTTAGGCCAGGGCTCCCCTAGGCTAAGGCTAGGGCTCGCCTCGCCTTCAGGCTAGGGCACCCCTAGGCTTTAGGCCAGGGCTCCCCTAGGCTAAGGCTAGGGCTCGCCTCGCCTTCAGGCTAGGGCACCCCTAGGCTTTAGGCCAGGGCTCCCCTAGGCTAAGGCTAGGGCTCGCCTCGCCTTCAGGCTAGGGCACCCCTAGGCTTTAGGCCAGGGCTCCCCTAGGCTAAGGCTAGGGCTCGCCTCGCCTTCAGGCTAGGGCACCCCTAGGCTTTAGGCCAGGGCTCCCCTAGGCTAAGGCTAGGGCTCGCCTCGCCTTCAGGCTAGGGCACCCCTAGGCTTTAGGCCAGGGCTCCCCTAGGCTAAGGCTAGGGCTCGCCTCGCCTTCAGGCTAGGGCACCCCTAGGCTTTAGGCCAGGGCTCCCCTAGGCTAAGGCTAGGGCTCGCCTCGCCTTCAGGCTAGGGCACCCCTAGGCTTTAGGCCAGGGCTCCCCTAGGCTAAGGCTAGGGCTCGCCTCGCCTTCAGGCTAGGGCACCCCTAGGCTTTAGGCCAGGGCTCCCCTAGGCTAAGGCTAGGGCTCGCCTCGCCTTCAGGCTAGGGCACCCCTAGGCTTTAGGCCAGGGCTCCCCTAGGCTAAGGCTAGGGCTCGCCTCGCCTTCAGGCTAGGGCACCCCTAGGCTTTAGGCCAGGGCTCCCCTAGGCTAAGGCTAGGGCTCGCCTCGCCTTCAGGCTAGGGCACCCCTAGGCTTTAGGCCAGGGCTCCCCTAGGCTAAGGCTAGGGCTCGCCTCGCCTTCAGGCTAGGGCACCCCTAGGCTTTAGGCCAGGGCTCCCCTAGGCTAAGGCTAGGGCTCGCCTCGCCTTCAGGCTAGGGCACCCCTAGGCTTTAGGCCAGGGCTCCCCTAGGCTAAGGCTAGGGCTCGCCTCGCCTTCAGGCTAGGGCACCCCTAGGCTTTAGGCCAGGGCTCCCCTAGGCTAAGGCTAGGGCTCGCCTCGCCTTCAGGCTAGGGCACCCCTAGGCTTTAGGCCAGGGCTCCCCTAGGCTAAGGCTAGGGCTCGCCTCGCCTTCAGGCTAGGGCACCCCTAGGCTTTAGGCCAGGGCTCCCCTAGGCTAAGGCTAGGGCTCGCCTCGCCTTCAGGCTAGGGCACCCCTAGGCTTTAGGCCAGGGCTCCCCTAGTCTAAGGCTAGGGCTCGCCTCGCCTTCAGGCTAGGGCACCCCTAGGCTTTAGGCCAGGGCTCCCCTAGGCTAAGGCTAGGGCTCGCCTCGCCTTCAGGCTAGGGCACCCCTAGGCTTTAGGCCAGGGCTCCCCTAGGCTAAGGCTAGGGCTCGCCTCGCCTTCAGGCTAGGGCACCCCTAGGCTTTAGGCCAGGGCTCCCCTAGGCTAAGGCTAGGGCTCGCCTCGCCTTCAGGCTAGGGCACCCCTAGGCTTTAGGCCAGGGCTCCCCTAGGCTAAGGCTAGGGCTCGCCTCGCCTTCAGGCTAGGGCACCCCTAGGCTTTAGGCCAGGGCTCCCCTAGGCTAAGGCTAGGGCTCGCCTCGCCTTCAGGCTAGGGCACCCCTAGGCTTTAGGCCAGGGCTCCCCTAGGCTAAGGCTAGGGCTCGCCTCGCCTTCAGGCTAGGGCACCCCTAGGCTTTAGGCCAGGGCTCCCCTAGGCTAAGGCTAGGGCTCGCCTCGCCTTCAGGCTAGGGCACCCCTAGGCTTTAGGCCAGGGCTCCCCTAGGCTAAGGCTAGGGCTCGCCTCGCCTTCAGGCTAGGGCACCCCTAGGCTTTAGGCCAGGGCTCCCCTAGGCTAAGGCTAGGGCTCGCCTCGCCTTCAGGCTAGGGCACCCCTAGGCTTTAGGCCAGGGCTCCCCTAGGCTAAGGCTAGGGCTCGCCTCGCCTTCAGGCTAGGGCACCCCTAGGCTTTAGGCCAGGGCTCCCCTAGGCTAAGGCTAGGGCTCGCCTCGCCTTCAGGCTAGGGCACCCCTAGGCTTTAGGCCAGGGCTCCCCTAGGCTAAGGCTAGGGCTCGCCTCGCCTTCAGGCTAGGGCACCCCTAGGCTTTAGGCCAGGGCTCCCCTAGGCTAAGGCTAGGGCTCGCCTCGCCTTCAGGCTAGGGCACCCCTAGGCTTTAGGCCAGGGCTCCCCTAGGCTAAGGCTAGGGCTCGCCTCGCCTTCAGGCTAGGGCACCCCTAGGCTTTAGGCCAGGGCTCCCCTAGGCTAAGGCTAGGGCTCGCCTCGCCTTCAGGCTAGGGCACCCCTAGGCTTTAGGCCAGGGCTCCCCTAGGCTAAGGCTAGGGCTCGCCTCGCCTTCAGGCTAGGGCACCCCTAGGCTTTAGGCCAGGGCTCCCCTAGGCTAAGGCTAGGGCTCGCCTCGCCTTCAGGCTAGGGCACCCCTAGGCTTTAGGCCAGGGCTCCCCTAGGCTAAGGCTAGGGCTCGCCTCGCCTTCAGGCTAGGGCACCCCTAGGCTTTAGGCCAGGGCTCCCCTAGGCTAAGGCTAGGGCTCGCCTCGCCTTCAGGCTAGGGCACCCCTAGGCTTTAGGCCAGGGCTCCCCTAGGCTAAGGCTAGGGCTCGCCTCGCCTTCAGGCTAGGGCACCCCTAGGCTTTAGGCCAGGGCTCCCCTAGGCTAAGGCTAGGGCTCGCCTCGCCTTCAGGCTAGGGCACCCCTAGGCTTTAGGCCAGGGCTCCCCTAGGCTAAGGCTAGGGCTCGCCTCGCCTTCAGGCTAGGGCACCCCTAGGCTTTAGGCCAGGGCTCCCCTAGGCTAAGGCTAGGGCTCGCCTCGCCTTCAGGCTAGGGCACCCCTAGGCTTTAGGCCAGGGCTCCCCTAGGCTAAGGCTAGGGCTCGCCTCGCCTTCAGGCTAGGGCACCCCTAGGCTTTAGGCCAGGGCTCCCCTAGGCTAAGGCTAGGGCTCGCCTCGCCTTCAGGCTAGGGCACCCCTAGGCTTTAGGCCAGGGCTCCCCTAGGCTAAGGCTAGGGCTCGCCTCGCCTTCAGGCTAGGGCACCCCTAGGCTTTAGGCCAGGGCTCCCCTAGGCTAAGGCTAGGGCTCGCCTCGCCTTCAGGCTAGGGCACCCCTAGGCTTTAGGCCAGGGCTCCCCTAGGCTAAGGCTAGGGCTCGCCTCGCCTTCAGGCTAGGGCACCCCTAGGCTTTAGGCCAGGGCTCCCCTAGGCTAAGGCTAGGGCTCGCCTCGCCTTCAGGCTAGGGCACCCCTAGGCTTTAGGCCAGGGCTCCCCTAGGCTAAGGCTAGGGCTCGCCTCGCCTTCAGGCTAGGGCACCCCTAGGCTTTAGGCCAGGGCTCCCCTAGGCTAAGGCTAGGGCTCGCCTCGCCTTCAGGCTAGGGCACCCCTAGGCTTTAGGCCAGGGCTCCCCTAGGCTAAGGCTAGGGCTCGCCTCGCCTTCAGGCTAGGGCACCCCTAGGCTTTAGGCCAGGGCTCCCCTAGGCTAAGGCTAGGGCTCGCCTCGCCTTCAGGCTAGGGCACCCCTAGGCTTTAGGCCAGGGCTCCCCTAGGCTAAGGCTAGGGCTCGCCTCGCCTTCAGGCTAGGGCACCCCTAGGCTTTAGGCCAGGGCTCCCCTAGGCTAAGGCTAGGGCTCGCCTCGCCTTCAGGCTAGGGCACCCCTAGGCTTTAGGCCAGGGCTCCCCTAGGCTAAGGCTAGGGCTCGCCTCGCCTTCAGGCTAGGGCACCCCTAGGCTTTAGGCCAGGGCTCCCCTAGGCTAAGGCTAGGGCTCGCCTCGCCTTCAGGCTAGGGCACCCCTAGGCTTTAGGCCAGGGCTCCCCTAGGCTAAGGCTAGGGCTCGCCTCGCCTTCAGGCTAGGGCACCCCTAGGCTTTAGGCCAGGGCTCCCCTAGGCTAAGGCTAGGGCTCGCCTCGCCTTCAGGCTAGGGCACCCCTAGGCTTTAGGCCAGGGCTCCCCTAGGCTAAGGCTAGGGCTCGCCTCGCCTTCAGGCTAGGGCACCCCTAGGCTTTAGGCCAGGGCTCCCCTAGGCTAAGGCTAGGGCTCGCCTCGCCTTCAGGCTAGGGCACATCTAGGCTTTAGGCCAGGGCTCCCCTAGGCTAAGGCTAGGGCTCGCCTCGCCTTCAGGCTAGGGCACCCCTAGGCTTTAGGCCAGGGCTCCCCTAGGCTAAGGCTAGGGCTCCCCTCGCCTTCAGGCTAGGGCACCCCTAGGCTTTAGGCCCGGGCTCCCCTAGGCTAAGGCTAGGGCTCGCCTCGCCTTCAGGCTAGGGCACCCCTAGGCTTTAGGCCCGGTCTCCCCTAGGCTAAGGCTAGGGCTCGCCTCGCCTTCAGGCTAGGGCACCCCTAGGCTTTAGGCCCGGGCTCCCCTAGGCTAAGGCTAGGGCTCGCCTCGCCTTCAGGCTAGGGCACCCCTAGGCTTTAGGCCCGGGCTCCCCTAGGCTAAGGCTAGGGCTCGCCTCGCCTTCAGGCTAGGGCACCCCTAGGCTTTAGGCTAGGGCTCCCCTAGGCTAAGGCTAGGGCTCGCCTCGCCTTCAGGCTAGGGCACCCCTAGGCTTTAGGCTAGGGCTCCCCTAGGCTAAGGCTAGGGCTCGCCTCGCCTTCAGGCTAGGGCACCCCTAGGCTTTAGGCTAGGGCTCCCCTAGGCTAAGGCTAGGGCTCGCCTCGCCTTCAGGCTAGGGCACCCCTAGGCTTTAGGCTAGGGCTCCCCTAGGCTAAGGCTAGGGCTCGCCTCGCCTTCAGGCTAGGTCACCCCTAGGCTTTAGGCTAGGGCTCCCCTAGGCTAAGGCGACGGCTCGCCTCGCCTTCAGGCTAGGGCACCCCTAGGCTTTAGGCTAGGGCTCCCCTAGGCTAAGGCTAGGGCTCGCCTCGCCTTCAGGCTAGGGCACCCCTAGGCTTTAGGCTAGGGCTCCCCTAGGCTAAGGCTAGGGCTCGTCTCGCCTTCAGGCTAGGGCACCCCTAGGCTTTAGGCTAGGGCTCCCCTAGGCTAAGGCTAGGGCTCGCCTCGCCTTCAGGCTAGGGCACCCCTAGGCTTTAGGCTAGGGCTCCCCTAGGCTAAGGCTAGGGCTCGCCTCGCCTTCAGGCTAGGGCACCCCTAGGCCTTAGGCTAGGGCTCCCCTAGGCTAAGGCTAGGGCTCGCCTCGCCTTCAGGCTAGGGCACCCCTAGGCCTTAGGCTAGGGCTCCCCTAGGCTAAGGCTAGGGCTCGCCTCGCCTTCAGGCTAGGGCACCCCTAGGCCTTAGGCTAGGGCTCCCCTAGGCTAAGGCTAGGGCTCGCCTCGCCTTCAGGCTAGGGCACCCCTAGGCCTTAGGCTAGGGCTCCCCTAGGCTAAGGCTAGGGCTCGCCTCGCCTTCAGGCTAGGGCACCCCTAGGCCTTAGGCTAGGGCTCCCCTAGGCTAAGGCTAGGGCTCGCCTCGCCTTCAGGCTAGGGCACCCCTAGGCCTTAGGCTAGGGCTCCCCTAGGCTAAGGCTAGGGCTCGCCTCGCCTTCAGGCTAGGGCACCCCTAGGCTTTAGGCTAGGGCTCCCCTAGGCTAAGGCTAGGGCTCGCCTCGCCTTCAGGCTAGGGCACCCCTAGGCTTTAGGCTAGGGCTCCCCTAGGCTAAGGCTAGGGCTCCCCTCGCCTTCAGGCTAGGGCACCCCTAGGCTTTAGGCTAGGGCTCCCCTAGGCTAAGGCTAGGGCTCCCCTAGCCTTCAGGCTAGGGCTCCCCTAGGCTTTAGGCTCCCCTAGGCTAAGGCTAGGGCTCCCCTAGGCTGAGGCTAGGGCTCCCCTAGGCTAAGGCTAGGGCTCCCCTCGCCTTCAGGCTAGGGCACCCCTAGGCTTTAGGCTAGGGCTCCCCTAGGCTAAGGCTAGGGCTCCCCTAGCCTTCAGGCTAGGGCTCCCCTAGGCTTTAGGCTCCCCTAGGCTCAGGCTAGGGCACCCCTAGGCTTTAGGCCAGGGCTCCCCTAGGCTAAGGCTAGGGCTCGCCTCGCCTTCAGGCTAGGGCACCCCTAGGCTTTAGGCCAGGGCTCCCCTAGGCTAAGGCTAGGGCTCGCCTCGCCTTCAGGCTAGGGCACCCCTAGGCTTTAGGCCAGGGCTCCCCTAGGCTAAGGCTAGGGCTCGCCTCGCCTTCAGGCTAGGGCACCCCTAGGCTTTAGGCCAGGGCTCCCCTAGGCTAAGGCTAGGGCTCGCCTCGCCTTCAGGCTAGGGCACCCCTAGGCTTTAGGCCAGGGCTCCCCTAGGCTAAGGCTAGGGCTCGCCTCGCCTTCAGGCTAGGGCACCCCTAGGCTTTAGGCCAGGGCTCCCCTAGGCTAAGGCTAGGGCTCGCCTCGCCTTCAGGCTAGGGCACCCCTAGGCTTTAGGCCAGGGCTCCCCTAGGCTAAGGCTAGGGCTCGCCTCGCCTTCAGGCTAGGGCACCCCTAGGCTTTAGGCCAGGGCTCCCCTAGGCTAAGGCTAGGGCTCGCCTCGCCTTCAGGCTAGGGCACCCCTAGGCTTTAGGCCAGGGCTCCCCTAGGCTAAGGCTAGGGCTCGCCTCGCCTTCAGGCTAGGGCACCCCTAGGCTTTAGGCCAGGGCTCCCCTAGGCTAAGGCTAGGGCTCGCCTCGCCTTCAGGCTAGGGCACCCCTAGGCTTTAGGCCAGGGCTCCCCTAGGCTAAGGCTAGGGCTCGCCTCGCCTTCAGGCTAGGGCACCCCTAGGCTTTAGGCCAGGGCTCCCCTAGGCTAAGGCTAGGGCTCGCCTCGCCTTCAGGCTAGGGCACCCCTAGGCTTTAGGCCAGGGCTCCCCTAGGCTAAGGCTAGGGCTCGCCTCGCCTTCAGGCTAGGGCACCCCTAGGCTTTAGGCCAGGGCTCCCCTAGGCTAAGGCTAGGGCTCGCCTCGCCTTCAGGCTAGGGCACCCCTAGGCTTTAGGCCAGGGCTCCCCTAGGCTAAGGCTAGGGCTCGCCTCGCCTTCAGGCTAGGGCACCCCTAGGCTTTAGGCCAGGGCTCCCCTAGGCTAAGGCTAGGGCTCGCCTCGCCTTCAGGCTAGGGCACCCCTAGGCTTTAGGCCAGGGCTCCCCTAGGCTAAGGCTAGGGCTCGCCTCGCCTTCAGGCTAGGGCACCCCTAGGCTTTAGGCCAGGGCTCCCCTAGGCTAAGGCTAGGGCTCGCCTCGCCTTCAGGCTAGGGCACCCCTAGGCTTTAGGCCAGGGCTCCCCTAGGCTAAGGCTAGGGCTCGCCTCGCCTTCAGGCTAGGGCACCCCTAGGCTTTAGGCCAGGGCTCCCCTAGGCTAAGGCTAGGGCTCGCCTCGCCTTCAGGCTAGGGCACATCTAGGCTTTAGGCCAGGGCTCCCCTAGGCTAAGGCTAGGGCTCGCCTCGCCTTCAGGCTAGGGCACCCCTAGGCTTTAGGCCAGGGCTCCCCTAGGCTAAGGCTAGGGCTCCCCTCGCCTTCAGGCTAGGGCACCCCTAGGCTTTAGGCCCGGGCTCCCCTAGGCTAAGGCTAGGGCTCGCCTCGCCTTCAGGCTAGGGCACCCCTAGGCTTTAGGCCCGGTCTCCCCTAGGCTAAGGCTAGGGCTCGCCTCGCCTTCAGGCTAGGGCACCCCTAGGCTTTAGGCCCGGGCTCCCCTAGGCTAAGGCTAGGGCTCGCCTCGCCTTCAGGCTAGGGCACCCCTAGGCTTTAGGCCCGGGCTCCCCTAGGCTAAGGCTAGGGCTCGCCTCGCCTTCAGGCTAGGGCACCCCTAGGCTTTAGGCTAGGGCTCCCCTAGGCTAAGGCTAGGGCTCGCCTCGCCTTCAGGCTAGGGCACCCCTAGGCTTTAGGCTAGGGCTCCCCTAGGCTAAGGCTAGGGCTCGCCTCGCCTTCAGGCTAGGGCACCCCTAGGCTTTAGGCTAGGGCTCCCCTAGGCTAAGGCTAGGGCTCGCCTCGCCTTCAGGCTAGGGCACCCCTAGGCTTTAGGCTAGGGCTCCCCTAGGCTAAGGCTAGGGCTCGCCTCGCCTTCAGGCTAGGTCACCCCTAGGCTTTAGGCTAGGGCTCCCCTAGGCTAAGGCGACGGCTCGCCTCGCCTTCAGGCTAGGGCACCCCTAGGCTTTAGGCTAGGGCTCCCCTAGGCTAAGGCTAGGGCTCGCCTCGCCTTCAGGCTAGGGCACCCCTAGGCTTTAGGCCAGGGCTCCCCTAGGCTAAGGCTAGGGCTCGCCTCGCCTTCAGGCTAGGGCACCCCTAGGCTTTAGGCTAGGGCTCCCCTAGGCTAAGGCTAGGGCTCGCCTCGCCTTCAGGCTAGGGCACCCCTAGGCTTTAGGCTAGGGCTCCCCTAGGCTAAGGCTAGGGCTCGCCTCGCCTTCAGGCTAGGGCACCCCTAGGCCTTAGGCTAGGGCTCCCCTAGGCTAAGGCTAGGGCTCGCCTCGCCTTCAGGCTAGGGCACCCCTAGGCCTTAGGCTAGGGCTCCCCTAGGCTAAGGCTAGGGCTCGCCTCGCCTTCAGGCTAGGGCACCCCTAGGCCTTAGGCTAGGGCTCCCCTAGGCTAAGGCTAGGGCTCGCCTCGCCTTCAGGCTAGGGCACCCCTAGGCCTTAGGCTAGGGCTCCCCTAGGCTAAGGCTAGGGCTCGCCTCGCCTTCAGGCTAGGGCACCCCTAGGCCTTAGGCTAGGGCTCCCCTAGGCTAAGGCTAGGGCTCGCCTCGCCTTCAGGCTAGGGCACCCCTAGGCCTTAGGCTAGGGCTCCCCTAGGCTAAGGCTAGGGCTCGCCTCGCCTTCAGGCTAGGGCACCCCTAGGCCTTAGGCTAGGGCTCCCCTAGGCTAAGCTAGGGCTCGCCTCGCCTTCAGGCTAGGGCACCCCTAGGCCTTAGGCTAGGGCTCCCCTAGGCTATGGCTAGGGCTCGCCTAGCCTTCAGGCTATGGCACCCCTAGGCTTTAGGCTAGGGCTCCCCTAGGCTAAGGCTAGGGCTCGCCTCGCCTTCAGGCTAGGGCACCCCTAGGCTTTAGGCTAGGGCTCCCCTAGGCTAAGGCTAGGGGTCGCCTCGCCTTCAGGCTAGGGCACCCCTAGGCTTTAGGCTAGGGCTCCCCTAGGCTAAGGCTAGGGCTCGCCTCGCCTTCAGACTAGGGCACCCCTAGGCTTTAGGCTAGGGCTCCCCTAGGCTAAGGCTAGGGCTCGCCTCGCCTTCAGGCTAGGGCACCCCTAGGCTTTAGGCTCGGGCTCCCCTAGGCTAAGGCTAGGGCTCGCCTCGCCTTCAGGCTAGGGCACCCCTAGGCTTTAGGCTAGGGCTCCCCTAGGCTAAGGCTAGGGCTCGCCTCGCCTTCAGGCTAGGGCACCCCTAGGCTTTAGGCTAGGGCTCCCCTAGGCTAAGGCTAGGGCTCCCCTCGCCTTCAGGCTAGGGCACCCCTAGGCTTTAGGCTAGGGCTCCCCTAGGCTAAGGCTAGGGCTCCCCTAGCCTTCAGGCTAGGGCTCCCCTAGGCTTTAGGCTCCCCTAGGCTAAGGCTAGGGCTCCCCTAGGCTGAGGCTAGGGCTCCCCTAGCCTTCAGGCTAGGGCACCCCTAGGCTTTAGGCTAGGGCTCCCCTAGGCTGAGGCTAGGGCTCCCCTAGCCTTCAGGCTAGGGCACCCCTAGGCTTTAGGCTAGGGCTCCCCTAGCCTTCAGGCTAGGGCACCCCTAGGCTTTAGGCCAGGGCTCCCCTAGGCTGAGGCTAGGGCTCCCCTAGCCTTCAGGCTAGGGCACCCCTAGGCTTTAGGCCAGGGCTCCCCTAGGCTAAGGCTAGGTCTCCCCTAGCCTTCAGGCTAGGGCACCCCTAGGCTTTAGGCCAGGGCTCCCCTAGGCTAAGGCTAGGGCTCGCCTCGCCTTCAGGCTAGGGCACCCCTAGGCTTTAGGCCCGGGCTCCCCTAGGCTATGGCTAGGGCTCGCCTCGCCTTCAGGCTAGGGCACCCCTAGGCTTTAGGCCAGGGCTCCCCTAGGCTAAGGCTAGGGCTCGCCTCGCCTTCAGGCTAGGGCACCCCTAGGCTTTAGGCCAGGGCTCCCCTAGGCTAAGGCTAGGGCTCGCCTCGCCTTCAGGCTAGGGCACCCCTAGGCTTTAGGCCAGGGCTCCCCTAGGCTAAGGCTAGGGCTCGCCTCGCCTTCAGGCTAGGGCACCCCTAGGCTTTAGGCCAGGGCTCCCCTAGGCTAAGGCTAGGGCTCGCCTCGCCTTCAGGCTAGGGCACCCCTAGGCTTTAGGCCAGGGCTCCCCTAGGCTAAGGCTAGGGCTCGCCTCGCCTTCAGGCTAGGGCAGCCCTAGGCTTTAGGCCAGGGCTCCCCTAGGCTAAGGCTAGGGCTCGCCTCGCCTTCAGGCTAGGGCACCCCTAGGCTTTAGGCCAGGGCTCCCCTAGGCTAAGGCTAGGGCTCGCCTCGCCTTCAGGCTAGGGCACCCCTAGGCTTTAGGCCAGGGCTCCCCTAGGCTAAGGCTAGGGCTCGCCTCGCCTTCAGGCTAGGGCACCCCTAGGCTTTAGGCCAGGGCTCCCCTAGGCTAAGGCTAGGGCTCGCCTCGCCTTCAGGCTAGGGCACCCCTAGGCTTTAGGCCAGGGCTCCCCTAGGCTAAGGCTAGGGCTCGCCTCGCCTTCAGGTTAGGGCACCCCTAGGCTTTAGGCCAGGGCTCCCCTAGGCTAAGGCTAGGGCTCGCCTCGCCTTCAGGCTAGGGCACCCCTAGGCTTTAGGCCAGGGCTCCCCTAGGCTAAGGCTAGGGCTCCCCTAGCCTTCAGGCTAGGGCACCCCTAGGCTTTAGGCTAGGGCTCCCCTAGGCTAAGGCTAGGGCTCGCCTAGCCTTCAGGCTAGGGCTCCCCTAGGCTTTAGGCTCCCCTAGGCTAAGGCTAGGGCTCCCCTAGGCTGAGGCTAGGGCTCCCCTAGCCTTCAGGCTAGGGCACCCCTAGGCTTTAGGCTAGGGCTCCCCTAGGCTGAGGCTAGGGCTCCCCTAGCCTTCAGGCTAGGGCAACCCTAGGCTTTAGGCTAGGGCTCCCCTAGGCTGAGGCTAGGGCTCCCATAGCCTTCAGGCTAGGGCACCCCTAGGCTTTAGGCTAGGGCTCCCCTAGGCTGAGGCTAGGGCTCCCCTAGCCTTCAGGCTAGGGCACCCCTAGGCTTTAGGCCAGGGCTCCCCTAGGCTGAGGCTAGGGCTCCCCTAGCCTTCAGGCTAGGGCACCCCTAGGCTTTAGGCCAGGGCTCCCCTAGGCTAAGGCTAGGGCTCCCCTAGCCTTCAGGCTAGGGCACCCCTAGGCTTTAGGCCAGGGCTCCCCTAGGCTAAGGCTAGGTCTCCCCTTGCCTTCAGGCTAGGGCACCCCTAGGCTTTAGGCCAGGGCTCCCCTAGGCTAAGGCTAGGGCTCCCCTAGCCTTCAGGCTGGGGCACCCCTAGGCTTTAGGCCAGGGCTCCCCTAGGCTAAGGCTAGGGCTCCCCTAGCCTTCAGGCTAGGGCACCCCTAGGCTTTAGGCCAGGGCTCCCCTAGGCTAAGGCTAGGGCTCCCCTAGCCTTCTGGCTAGGGCACCCCTAGGCTTTAGGCTAGGGCTCCCCTAGGCTAAGGCTAGGGCTCCCCTAGCCTTCTGGCTAGGGCACCCCTAGGCTTTAGGCTAGGGCTCCCCTAGGCTAAGGCTAGGGCTCCCCTAGCCTTCTGGCTAGGGCACCCCTAGGCTTTAGGCTAGGGCTCCCCTAGGCTAAGGCTAGGGCTCCCCTAGCCTTCTGGCTAGGGCACCCCTAGGCTTTAGGCTAGGGCTCCCCTAGACTAAGGCTAGGGTTCCCCTAGCCTTCAGGCTAGGGCACCCCTAAGCTTTAGGCTAGGGCTCCCCTAGGCTAAGGCTAGGGCTCCCCTAGCCTTCAGGCTAGGGCACCCCTAGGCTTTAGGCTAGGGCTCCCCTAGGCTAAGGCTAGGGCTCCCCTAGCCTTCAGGCTAGGGCACCCCTAGGCTTTAGGCTAGGGCTCCCCTAGCCTTCAGGCTAGGGCACCCCTAGGCTTTAGGCTAGGGCTCCCCTAGGCTAAGGCTAGGGCTCCCCTAGCCTTCAGGCTAGGGCACCCCTAGGCTTTAGGCTCCCCTACGCTAAGGCTAGGGCTCCCCTAGCCTTCAGGCTAGAGCACCCCTAGGCTTTAGGCTCCCCTAGGCTAAGGCTAGGGCTCCCCTAGCCTTCAGGCTAGGGCACCCCTAGGCTTTAGGCTCCCCTAGGCTAAAGTTAGCGCTCCCCTAGCCTTCAGGCTAGGGCACCCCTAGGCTTTAGTCTCCCCTAGGCTAAGGCTAGGGCTCCCCTAGCCTTCAGGCTAGGGCACCCCTAGGCTTTAGGCTCCCCTAGGCTAAGGCTAGGGCTCCCCTAACCTTCAGGCTAGGGCACCCCTAGGCTTTAGGCTCCCCTAGGCTAAGGCTAGGGCTCCCCTAGCCTTCAGGCTAGGGCACCCCTAGGCTTTAGGCTCCCCTAGCCTAAGGCTAGGGCTCCCCTAGCCTTCAGGCTAGGGCACCCCTAGGCTTTAGGCTAGGGCTCCCTAGGCTAAGGCTAGGGCTCCCCTAGCCTTCAGGCTAGGGCACCCCTAGGCTTTAGGCTCCCCTAGGCTAAGGCTAGGGCTCCCCTACCTTCAGGCTAGGGCACCCCTAGGCTTTAGGCTAGGGCTCCCCTAGGCTAAGGCTAGGTCTCCCCTAGCCTTCAGGCTAGGGCACCCCTAGGCTTTAGGCTCCCCTAGGCTAAGGCTAGGGCTCCCCTAGCCTTCAGGCTAGGGCACCCCTAGGCTTTAGGCTAGGGCTCCCCTAGGCTAAGGCTAGGGCTCCCCTAGCCTTCAGGCTAGGGCACCCCTAGGCTTTAGGCTCCCCTAGGCTAAGGCTAGGGCTCCCCTAGCCTTCAGGCTAGGGCACCCCTAGGCTTTAGCTAGGGCTCCCCTAGGCTAAGGCTAGGGCTCCCCTAGCCTTCAGGCTAGGGCACCCCTAGGCATTAGGCTCCCCTAGGCTAAGGCTAGGGCTCCCCTAGCCTTCAGGCTAGGGCACCCCTAGGCTTTAGGCTAGGGCTCCCCTAGGCTAAGGCTAGGGATCCACTAGCCTTCAGGCTAGGGCACCCCTAGGCTTTAGGCTCCCCTAGGCTAAGGCTAGGGCTCCCCTAGCCTTCAGGCTAGGGCACCCCTAGGCTTTAGGCTAGGGCTCCCCTAGGCTAAGGCTAGGGCTCCCCTAGCCTTCAGGCTAGGGCACCCCTAGGCTTTAGGCTCCCCTGGGCTAAGGCTAGGGCTCCCCTAGCCTTCAGGCTAGGGCACCCCTAGGCTTTAGGCTAGGGCTCCCCTAGGCTAAGGCTAGGGCTCCCCTAGCCTTCAGGCTAGGGCACCCCTAGGCTTTAGGCTCCCCTGGGCTAAGGCTAGGGCTCCCCTAGCCTTCAGGCTAGGGCACCCCTAGGCTTTAGGCTCCCCTAGGCTAAGGCTAGGGCTCCCCTAACCTTCAGGCTAGGGCACCCCTAGGCTTTAGGCTCCCCTAGGCTAAGGCTAGGGCTCCCCTAGCCTTCAGGCTAGGGCACCCCTAGGCTTTAGGCTCCCCTAGCCTAAGGCTAGGGCTCCCCTAGCCTTCAGGCTAGGGCACCCCTAGGCTTTAGGCTAGGGCTCCCCTAGGCTAAGGCTAGGGCTCCCCTAGCCTTCAGGCTAGGGCACCCCTAGGCTTTAGGCTCCCCTAGGCTAAGGCTAGGGCTCCCCTAGCCTTCAGGCTAGGGCACCCCTAGGCTTTAGGCTAGGGCTCCCCTAGGCTAAGGCTAGGGCTCCCCTAGCCTTCAGGCTAGGGCACCCCTAGGCTTTAGGCTCCCCTAGGCTAAGGCTAGGGCTCCCCTAGCCTTCAGGCTAGGGCACCCCTAGGCTTTAGCTAGGGCTCCCCTAGGCTAAGGTTAGGGCTCCCCTAGCCTTCAGGCTAGGGCACCCCTAGGCTTTAGGCTCCCCTAGACTAAGGCTAGGGCTCCCCTAGCCTTCAGGCTAGGGCACCCCTAGGCTTTAGGCTAGGGCTCCCCTAGGCTAAGGCTAGGGCTCCCCTAGCCTTCAGGCTAGGGCACCCCTAGGCTTTAGGCTCCCCTAGGCTAAGGCTAGGGCTCCCCCAGCCTTCAGGCTAGGGCACCCCTAGGCTTTAGGCTAGGGCTCCCCTAGGCTAAGGCTAGGGCTCCCCTAGCCTTCAGGCTAGGGCACCCCTAGGCTTTAGGCTCCCCTGGGCTAAGGCTAGGGCTCCCCTAGCCTTCAGGCTAGGGCACCCCTAGGCTTTAGGCTAGAGCTCCCCTAGGCTAAGGCTAGGGCTCCCCTAGCCTTCAGGCTAGGGCACCCCTAGGCTTTAGGCTCCCCTGGGCTAAGGCTAGGGCTCCCCTAGCCTTCAGGCTAGGGCACCCCTAGGCTTTAGGCTAGGGCTCCCCTAGGCTAAGGCTAGGGCTCCCCTAGCCTTCAGGCTAGGGCACCCCTAGGCTTTAGGCTCCCCTGGGCTAAGGCTAGGGCTCCCCTAGCCTTCAGGCTAGGGCACCCCTAGGCTTTAGGCTAGGGCTCCCCTAGGCTAAGGCTAGGGCTCCCCTAGCCTTCAGGCTAGGGCACCCCTAGGCTTTAGGCTCCCCTGGGCTAAGGCTAGGGCTCCCCTAGCCTTCAGGCTAGGGCACCCCTAGGCTTTAGGCTAGGGCTCCCCTAGGCTAAGGCTAGGGCTCCCCTAGCCTTCAGGCGAGGGCACCCCTAGGCTTTAGGCTCCCCTGGGCTAAGGCTAGGCCTCCCCTAGCCTTCAGGCTAGGGCACCCCCAGGCTTTAGGCTAGGGCTCCCTAGGCTAAGGCTAGGGCTCCCCTAGCCTTCAGGCTAGGGCACCCCTAGGCTTTAGGCTCCCCTGGGCTAAGGCTAGGGCTCCCCTAGCCTTCAGGCTAGGGCACCCCTAGGCTTTAGGCTAGGGCTCCCCTAGGCTAAGGCTAGGGCTCCCCTAGCCTTCAGGCTAGGGCACCCCTAGGCTTTAGGCTCCCCTGGGCTAAGGCTAAGGCCCCCTAGCCTTCAGGCTAGGGCACCCCTAGGCTTTAGGCTAGGGCTCCCCTAGGCTAAGGCTAGGGCTCCCCTAGCCTTCAGGCTAGGGCACCCCTAGGCTTTAGGCTCCCCTGGGCTAAGGCTAGGGCTCCCCTAGCCTTCAGGCTAGGGCACCCCTAGGCTTTAGGCTAGGGCTCCCCTAGGCTAAGGCTAGGGCTCCCCTAGCCTTCAGGCTAGGGCACCCTAGGCTTTAGGCTCCCCTGGGCTAAGGCTAGGGCTCCCCTAGCCTTCAGGCTAGGGCACCCCTAGACTTTAGGCTAGGGCTCCCCTAGGCTAAGGCTAGGGCTCCCCTAGCCTTCAGGCTAGGGCACCCCTAGGCTTTAGGCTCCCCTGGGCTAAGGCTAGGGCTCCCCTAGCCTTCAGGCTAGGGCACCCCTAGGCTTTAGGCTAGGGCTCCCCTAGGCTAAGGCTAGGGCTCCCCTAGCCTTCAGGCTAGGGCACCCCTAGGCTTTAGGATCCCCTGGGCTAAGGCTAGGGCTCCCCTAGCCTTCAGGCTAGGGCACCCCTAGGCTTTAGGCTAGGGCTCCCCTAGGCTAAGGCTAGGGCTCCCCTAGTCTTCAGGCTAGGGCACCCCTAGGCTTTAGGCTCCCCTGGGCTAAGGCTAGGGCTCCCCTAGCCTTCAGGCTAGGGCACCCCTAGGCTTTAGGCTAGGGCTCCCCTAGGCTAAGCCTAGGGCTCCCCTAGCCTTCAGGCTAGGGCACCCCTAGGCTTTAGGCTCCCCTGGGCTAAGGCTAGGGCTCCCTAGCCTTCAGGCTAGGGCACACCTAGGCTTTAGGCTAGGGCTCCCCTAGGCTAAGGCTAGGGCTCCCCTAGCCTTCAGGCTAGGGCACCCCTAGGCTTTAGGCTCCCCTGGGCTAAGGCTAGGGCTCCCCTAGCCTTCAGGCTAGGGCACCCCTAGGCTTTAGGCTAGGGCTCCCCTAGGCTAAGGCTAGGGCTCCCCTAGCCTTCAGGCTAGGGCACCCCTAGGCTTTAGGCTCCCCTGGGCTAAGGCTAGGGCTCCCCTAGCCTTCAGGCTAGGGCACCCCTAGGCTTTAGGCTAGGGCTCCCCTAGGCTAAGGCTAGGGCTCCCCTAGCCTTCAGGCTAGGGCACCCCTAGGCTTTAGGCTCCCCTGGGCTAAGGCTAGGGCTCCCCTAGCCTTCAGGCTAGGGCACCCCTAGGCTTTAGGCTAGGGCTCCCCTAGGCTAAGGCTAGGGCTCCCCTAGCCTTCAGGCTAGGGCACCCCTAGGCTTTAGGCTCCCCTGGGCTAAGGCTAGGGCTCCCCTAGCCTTCAGGCTAGGGCACCCCTAGGCTTTAGGCTAGGGCTCCCCTAGGCTAAGGCTAGGGCTCCCCTAGCCTTCAGGCTAGGGCACCCCTAGGCTTTAGGCTCCCCTGGGCTAAGGCTAGGGCTCCCCTAGCCTTCAGGCTAGGGCACCCCTAGGCTTTAGGCTAGGGCTCCCCTAGGCTAAGGCTAGGGCTCCCCTAGCCTTCAGGCTAGGGCACCCCTAGGCTTTAGGCTCCCCTGGGCTAAGGCTAGGGCTCCCCTAGCCTTCAGGCTAGGGTACCCCTAGCCTTCAGGCTAGGGCACCCCTAGGCTTTAGGCTCCCCTGGGCTAAGGCTAGGGCTCCCCTAGCCTTCAGACTAGGGCACCCCTAGGCTTTAGGCTAGGGCTCCCCTAGGCTAAGGCTAGGGCTCCCCTAGCCTTCAGGCTAGGGCACCCCTAGGCTTTAGGCTCCCCTGGGCTAAGGCTAGGGCTCCCCTAGCCTTCAGGCTAGGGCACCCCTAGGCTTTAGGCTAGGGCTCCCCTAGGTTAAGGCTAGGGCTCCCCTAGCCTTCAGGCTAGGGCACCCCTAGGCTTTAGGCTCCCCTGGGCTAAGGCTAGGGCTCCCCTAGCCTTCAGGCTAGGGCACCCCTAGGCTTTAGGCTAGGGCTCCCCTAGGCTAAGGCTAGGGCTCCCCTAGCCTTCAGGCTAGGGCACCCCTAGGCTTTAGGCTCCCCTGGGCTAAGGCTAGGGCTCCCCTAGCCTTCAGGCTATGGCACCCCTAGGCTTTAGGCTAGGGCTCCCCTAGGCTAAGGCTAGGGCTCCCCTAGCCTTCAGGCTAGGGCACCCCTAGGCTTTAGGCTCCCCTGGGCTAAGGCTAGGGCTCCCCTAGCCTTCAGGCTAGGGCACCCCTAGGCTTTAGGCTCCCCTGGGCTAAGGCTAGGGCTCCCCTAGCCTTCAGGCTAGGGCACCCCTAGGCTTTAGGCTAGGGCTCCCCTAGGCTAAGGCTAGGGCTCCCCTAGCCTTCAGGCTAGGGCACCCCTAGGCTTTACGCTCCCCTGGGCTAAGGCTAGGGCTCCCCTAGCCTTCAGGCTAGGGCACCCCTAGGCTTTAGGCTAGGGCTCCCCTAGGCTAAGGCTAGGGCTCCCCTAGCCTTCAGGCTAGGGCACCCCTAGGCTTTAGGCTCCCCTGGGCTAAGGCTAGGGCTCCCCTAGCCTTCAGGCTAGGGCACCCCTAGGCTTTAGGCTAGGGCTCCCCTAGGCTAAGGCTAGGGCTCCCTAGCCTTCAGGCTAGGGCACCCCTAGGCTTTGGGCTCCCCTGGGCTAAGGCTAGGGCTCCCCTAGCCTTCAGGCTAGGGCACCCCTACGCTTTAGGCTAGGGCTCCCCTAGGCTAAGGCTAGGGCTCCCCTAGCCTTCAGGCTAGGGCACCCCTAGGCTTTGGGCTCCCCTGGGCTAAAGCTAGGGCTCCCCTAGCCTTCAGGCTAGGGCACCACTAGGCTTTAGGCTAGGGCTCCCCTAGGCTAAGGCTAGGGCTCCCCTAGCCTTCAGGCTAGGGCACCCCTAGGCTTTGGGCTCCCCTGGGCTAAGGCTAGGGCTCCCCTAGCCTTCAGGCTAGGGCACCCCTAGGCTTTAGGCTAGGGCTCCCCTAGGCTAAGTATAGGGCTCGCCTAGCCTTCAGGCTAGGGCAACCCTAGGCTTTGGGCTCCCCTAGGCTAAGGCTAGGGCTCCCCTAGCCTTCAGGCTAGGGCACCCCTAGGCTTTGGGCTCCCCTAGGCTAAGGCTAGGGCTCCCCTAGCCTTCAGGCTAGGGCTCCCCTAGGCTTTGGGCTCCCCTAGGCTAAGGCTAGGGCTCCCCTAGCCTTCAGGCTAGGGCACCCCTAGGCTTTGGGCTCCCCTAGGCTAAGGCTAGGGCTCCCCTAGCCTTCAGGCTAGGGCACCCCTAGGCTTTGGGCTCCCCTTAGCTAAGGCTAGGGCTACCCTAGCCTTCAGGCTAGGGCACCCCTAGGCTTTGGGCTCCCCTAGGCTAAGGCTAGGGCTCCCCTAGCCTTCAGGCTAGGGCACCCCTAGGCTTTGGGCTCCCCTAGGCTAAGGCTAGGGCTCCCCTAGCCTTCAGGCTAGGGCACCCCTAGGCTTTGGGCTCCCTAGGCTAAGGCTAGGGCTCCCCTAGCCTTCAGGCTAAGGCACCCCTAGGTTTTGGGCTCCCCTAGGCTAAGGCTCGGGCTCCCCTAGGCTAAGGCTAGGGCTCCCCTCGCCTTCAGGCTAGGGCACCCCTAGGCTTTAGGCTCGGGCTCCCCTAGGCTAAGGCTAGGGCTCCCCTCGCCTTCAGGCTAGGGCACCCCTAGGCTTTAGGCTCGGGCTCCCCTAGGCTAAGGCTAGGGCTCCCCTCGCCTTCAGGCTAGGGCACCCCTAGGCTTTAGGCTCGGGCTCCCCTAGGCTAAGGCTAGGGCTCCCCTCGCCTTCAGGCTAGGGCACCCCTAGGCTTTAGGCTCGGGCTCCCCTAGGCTAAGGCTAGGGCTCCCCTCGCCTTCAGGCTAGGGCACCCCTAGGCTTTAGGCTCGGGCTCCCCTAGGCTAAGGCTAGGGCTCGCCTCGCCTTCAGGCTAGGGCACCCCTAGGCTTTAGGCTCGGGCTCCCCTAGGCTAAGGCTAGGGCTCCCCTCCCCTTCAGGCTAGGGCACCCCTAGGCTTTAGGCTCGGGCTCCCCTAGGCTAAGGCTAGGGCTCGCCTCGCCTTCAGGCTAGGGCACCCCTAGGCTTTAGGCTCGGGCTCCCCTAGGCTAAGGCTAGGGCTCGCCTCGCCTTCAGGCTAGGGCACCCCTAGGCTTTAGGCTCGGGCTCCCCTAGGCTAAGGCTAGGGCTCGCCTCGCCTTCAGGCTAGGGCACCCCTAGGCTTTAGGCTCGGGCTCCCCTAGGCTAAGGCTAGGGCTCGCCTCGCCTTCAGGCTAGGGCACCCCTAGGCTTTAGGCTCGGGCTCCCCTAGGCTAAGGCTAGGGCTCCCCTCGCCTTCAGGCTAGGGCACCCCTAGGCTTTAGGCTCGGGCTCCCCTAGGCTAAGGCTAGGGCTCCCCTCGCCTGCAGGCTAGGGCACCCCTAGGCTTTAGGCTCGGCTCCCCTAGGCTAAGGCTAGGGCTCCCTCGCCTGCAGGCTAGGGCACCCCTAGGCTTTAGGCTCGGGCTCCCCTAGGCTAAGGCTAGGGCTCCCCTCGCCTGCAGGCTAGGGCACCCCTAGGCTTTAGGCTCGGGCTCCCCTAGGCTAAGGCTAGGGCTCCCCTCGCCTGCAGGCTAGGGCACCCCTAGGCTTTAGGCTCGGGCTCCCCTAGGCTAAGGCTAGGGCTCCCCTCGCCTGCAGGCTAGGGCACCCCTAGGCTTTAGGCTCGGGCTCCCCTAGGCTAAGGCTAGGGCTCCCCTCGCCTGCAGGCTAGGGCACCCCTAGGCTTTAGGCTCGGGCTCCCCTAGGCTAAGGCTAGGGCTCCCCTCGCCTGCAGGCTAGGGCACCCGTAGGCTTTAGGCTCGGGCTCCCCTAGGCTAAGGCTAGGGCTCCCCTCGCCTGCAGGCTAGGGCACCCTAGGCTTTAGGCTCGGGCTCCCCTAGGCTAAGGCTAGGGCTCCCCTCGCCTGCAGGCTAGGGCACCCCTAGGCTTTACGCTCCCCTGGGCTAAGGCTAGGGCTCCCCTAGCCTTCAGGCTAGGGCACCCCTAGGCTTTAGGCTAGGGCTCCCCTAGGCTAAGGCTAGGGCTCCCCTAGCCTTCAGGCTAGGGCACCCCTAGGCTTTAGGCTCCCCTGGGCTAAGGCTAGGGCTCCCCTAGCCTTCAGGCTAGGGCACCCCTAGGCTTTAGGCTAGGGCTCCCCTAGGCTAAAGCTAGGGCTCCCCTAGCCTTCAGGCTAGGGCACCCCTAGGCTTTGGGCTCCCCTGGGCTAAGGCTAGGGCTCCCCTAGCCTTCAGGCTAGGGCACCCCTACGCTTTAGGCTAGGGCTCCCCTAGGCTAAGGCTAGGGCTCCCCTAGCCTTCAGGCTAGGGCACCCCTAGGCTTTGGGCTCCCCTGGGCTAAAGCTAGGGCTCCCCTAGCCTTCAGGCTAGGGCACCACTAGGCTTTAGGCTAGGGCTCCCCTAGGCTAAGGCTAGGGCTCCCCTAGCCTTCAGGCTAGGGCACCCCTAGGCTTTGGGCTCCCCTGGGCTAAGGCTAGGGCTCCCCTAGCCTTCAGGCTAGGGCACCCCTAGGCTTTAGGCTAGGGCTCCCCTAGGCTAAGTATAGGGCTCGCCTAGCGTTCAGGCTAGGGCACCCCTAGGCTTTGGGCTCCCCTAGGCTAAGGCTAGGGCTCCCCTAGCCTTCAGGCTAGGGCACCCCTAGGCTTTGGGCTCCCTAGGCTAAGGCTAGGGCTCCCCTAGCCTTCAGGCTAGGGCACCCCTAGGCTTTGGGCTCCCCTAGGCTAAGGCTAGGGCTCCCCTAGCCTTCAGGCTAGGGCACCCCTAGGCTTTGGGCTCCCCTAGGCTAAGGCTAGGGCTACCCTAGCCTTCAGGCTAGGGCACCCCTAGGCTTTGGGCTCCCCTAGGCTAAGGCTAGGGCTACCCTAGCCTTCAGGCTAGGGCACCCCTAGGCTTTGGGCTCCCCTAGGCTAAGGCTAGGGCTCCCCTAGCCTTCAGGCTAGGGCACCCCTAGGCTTTGGGCTCCCCTAGGCTAAGGCTAGGGCTCCCCTAGCCTTCAGGCTAGGGCACCCCTAGGCTTTGGGCTCCCCTAGGCTAAGGCTAGGGCTCCCCTAGCCTTCAGGCTAGGGCACCCCTAGGTTTTGGGCTCCCCTAGGCTAAGGCTCGGGCTCCCCTAGGCTAAGGCTAGGGCTCCCCTCGCCTTCAGGCTAGGGCACCCCTAGGCTTTAGGCTCGGGCTCCCCTAGGCTGAGGCTATGGCTCCCCTCGCCTTCAGGCTAGGGCACCCCTAGGCTTTAGGCTCGGGCTCCCCTAGGCTAAGGCTAGGGCTCCCCTCGCCTTCAGGCTAGGGCACCGCTAGGCTTTAGGCTCGGGCTCCCCTAGGCTAAGGCTAGGGCTCCCCTCACCTTCAGGCTAGGGCACCCCTAGGCTTTAGGCTCGGGCTCCCCTAGGCTAAGGCTAGGGCTCCCCTCGCCTTCAGGCTAGGGCACCCCTAGGCTTTAGGCTCGGGCTCCCCTAGGCTAAGGCTAGGGCTCCCCTCGCCTTCAGGCTAGGGCACCCCTAGGCTTTAGGCTCGGGCTCCCCTAGGCTAAGGCTAGGGCTCCCCTCGCCTTCAGGCTAGGGCACCCCTAGGCTTTAGGCTCGGGCTCCCTAGGCTAAGGCTAGGGCTCCCCTCGCCTTCAGGCTAGGGCACCCCTAGGCTTTAGGCTCGGGCTCCCCTAGGCTAAGGCTAGGGCTCCCCTCGCCTTCAGGCTAGGGCACCCCTAGGCTTTAGGCTCGGGCTCCCCTAGGCTAAGGCTAGGGCTCGCCTCGCCTTCAGGCTAGGGCACCCCTAGGCTTTAGGCTCGGGCTCCCCTAGGCTAAGGCTAGGGCTCCCCTCGCCTTCAGGCTAGGGCACCCCTAGGCTTTAGGCTCGGGCTCCCCTAGGCTAAGGCTAGGGCTCGCCTCGCCTTCAGGCTAGGGCACCCCTAGGCTTTAGGCTCGGGCTCCCCTAGGCTAAGGCTAGGGCTCGCCTCGCCTTCAGGCTAGGGCACCCCTAGGCTTTAGGCTCGGGCTCCCCTAGGCTAAGGCTAGGGCTCGCCTCGCCTTCAGGCTAGGGCACCCCTAGGCTTTAGGCTCGGGCTCCCCTAGGCTAAGGCTAGGGCTCGCCTCGCCTTCAGGCTAGGGCACCCCTAGGCTTTAGGCTCGGGCTCCCCTAGGCTAAGGCTAGGGCTCCCCTCGCCTTCAGGCTAGGGCACCCCTAGGCTTTAGGCTCGGGCTCCCCTAGGCTAAGGCTAGGGCTCCCCTCGCCTGCAGGCTAGGGCACCCCTAGGCTTTAGGCTCGGGCTCCCCTAGGCTAAGGCTAGGGCTCCCCTCGCCTGCAGGCTAGGGCACCCCTAGGCTTTAGGCTCGGGCTCCCCTAGGCTAAGGCTAGGGCTCCCCTCGCCTGCAGGCTAGGGCACCCCTAGGCTTTAGGCTCGGGCTCCCCTAGGCTAAGGCTAGGGCTCCCCTCGCCTGCAGGCTAGGGCACCCCTAGGCTTTAGGCTCGGGCTCCCCTAGGCTAAGGCTAGGGCTCCCCTCGCCTGCAGGCTAGGGCACCCCTAGGCTTTAGGCTCGGGCTCCCCTAGGCTAAGGCTAGGGTTCCCCTCGCCTGCAGGCTAGGGCACCCCTAGGCTTTAGGCTCGGGCTCCCCTAGGCTAAGGCTAGGGCTCCCCTCGCCTGCAGGCTAGGGCACCCCTAGGCTTTAGGCTCGGGCTCCCCTAGGCTAAGGCTAGGGCTCCCCTCGCCTGCAGGCTAGGGCACCCCTAGGCTTTAGGCTCGGGCTCCCCTAGGCTAAGGCTAGGGCTCCCCTCGCCTGCAGGCTAGGGCACCCCTAGGCTTTAGGCTCGGGCTCCCCTAGGCTAAGGCTAGGGCTCCCCTCGCCTGCAGGCTAGGGCACCCCTAGGCTTTAGGCTCGGGCTCCCCTAGGCTAAGGCTAGGGCTCCCCTCGCCTGCAGGCTAGGGCACCCCTAGGCTTTAGGCTCGGGCTCCCCTAGGCTAAGGCTAGGGCTCCCCTCGCCTGCAGGCTAGGGCACCCCTAGGCTTTAGGCTCGGGCTCCCCTAGGCTAAGGCTAGGGCTCCCCTCGCCTGCAGGCTAGGGCACCCCTAGGCTTTAGGCTCGGGCTCCCCTAGGCTAAGGCTAGGGCTCCCCTCGCCTGCAGGCTAGGGCACCCCTAGGCTTTAGGCTCGGGCTCCCCTAGGCTAAGGCTAGGGCTCCCCTCGCCTGCAGGCTAGGGCACCCCTAGGCTTTAGGCTCGGGCTCCCCTAGGCTAAGGCTAGGGCTCCCCTCGCCTGCAGGCTAGGGCACCCCTAGGCTTTAGGCTCGGGCTCCCCTAGGCTAAGGCTAGGGCTCCCCTCGCCTGCAGGCTAGGGCACCCCTAGGCTTTAGGCTCGGGCTCCCCTAGGCTAAGGCTAGGGCTCCCCTCGCCTGCAGGCTAGGGCACCCCTAGGCTTTAGGCTCGGGCTCCCCTAGGCTAAGGCTAGGGCTCCCCTCGCCTGCAGGCTAGGGCACCCCTAGGCTTTAGGCTCGGGCTCCCCTAGGCTAAGGCTAGGGCTCCCCTCGCCTGCAGGCTAGGGCACCCCTAGGCTTTAGGCTCGGGCTCCCCTAGGCTAAGGCTAGGGCTCCCCTCGCCTGCAGGCTAGGGCACCCCTAGGCTTTAGGCTCGGGCTCCCCTAGGCTAAGGCTAGGGCTCCCCTCGCCTGCAGGCTAGGGCACCCCTAGGCTTTAGGCTCGGGCTCCCCTAGGCTAAGGCTAGGGCTCCCCTCGCCTGCAGGCTAGGGCACCCCTAGGCTTTAGGCTCGGGCTCCCCTAGGCTAAGGCTAGGGCTCCCCTCGCCTGCAGGCTAGGGCACCCCTAGGCTTTAGGCTCGGGCTCCCCTAGGCTAAGGCTAGGGCTCCCCTCGCCTGCAGGCTAGGGCACCCCTAGGCTTTAGGCTCGGGCTCCCCTAGGCTAAGGCTAGGGCTCCCCTCGCCTGCAGGCTGGGGCACCCCTAGGCTTTAGGCTCGGGCTCCCCT
>NW_027458887.1:0-41690 GCF_050624435.1 Tenrec ecaudatus
GAAAATTGGAAGTAGTAAAAAATGACATAGAACACATAAGCATTGATATTCTAAGCAATAGTGAGCTGGCCAGTTTGAATATGAAAATCATATGACTTACTATGCCAGGAATGAAACAATCTAGGGGAATGGCATTTGATTTATTGTCAACAAGGACATTTCAAGGTCAAGCACAATGCTGACTGTGGTAGATATAATTTATCCATCTTCAAGGAAATCCAATCAACAATACTATTATTCAAAATTATGCTCTAACCACAAAAGCTAGTGATAAACAAATTGAAGAATTCTACCAACAACTTCAGTCTGGAATTGATCAAACCTGCATCAAGATGCATTGATAATTATTGGTGATTGGGATGCAAAAATTATAAACAAAGAGGAAGGAATAGTAGTTGGAAAATATGACCTTGGTGAGGAAACAAATTTGGATATCTCATGGTAGAATTTTGTAAGACTTATTACTTGTTCATAGATAATACCCTTTTCCAGTAACATAAGCAGCAACTATACACATACACTTCTCTAGATAGAATACACAGAAATAATATTTATTACTACTATGGGAAGAGATGATGGAAAAGATTAAGAAAATTGGTCCAAGTTCATAAGATACAACATACAACATTGAGTCTATCCAACCTGAATTTCAAGAACATCTCAAAAAAATATTTGCTTCATTGAACACTGGTGACAGAAGACCTGATGAGCTGTGGAATACATCAAGAACATTATACAAAATGAAAGCAAAAGATCATTAAAAAGACACGAATAAAAGTAAAGATAATCAAATATGTGAGTCAGAAGAGGGGATAGTAGTGGGCTTATGGACCTGAGTTGGACTGGGCTGGGATGCCTTTTTGATAAAAACTCTTTCTGATACCTTTAGGAGTGGCACTGGATTTGTATCTCTGTACTACCAAGACTAACATATATGGTACCATGGAGGTGATGTCCAGAGGAACAAATCATGAAGATCGAGAGTGGAGACTTGTCTGACATGTGCTGCAAGGTAGTCAGGTAGAGTTGGATTTCCCTTATCCTTTGTGGAACTAGTAGAGGTCAGATATGGCCACATGGTTAACTCAGTGTGTTAGTCTGGGTTGACTGGAGAAACAAATTCATAGACACTCTTATATGCATAAGAAAGAGTTTTAAATCAAAGAGTAATTTTACATTAAGAAAACACCCCAGCCCAGTCTAGATCAAGTCGTTAAGTCCAGTTTTAGCCCTATGTGCAATACATATCTATAAATTCCTCTTCCGACTCATGAAACACATGCAATGATGCAGAATGCAGGATGATCACAGGCCACTGAGTGGAAAATCTTGTGGATCCTGTGGCTGTGTAAGCATCTCTGTGCTGGTAAGGGTCTCCATGTGGCTTCTTCAGCACCAATGCTCTGGCTGCCATCATTCTGTCTCTATGTGGCTTGTCAGCAAGAATGCCTCACAGTGACTGAGCTGACAGAGAGAATGTCTCCCGCTTCCAAGGAGGAATATAGGTGTTTACAGAATTCTCAGGAGAAGGACATGTCCACACAGAGGCCTCATTGGCTATGACCTGATTGACAGGCTAGACTTCACTCCTTCACTCTTAATGCTCTCAAATGCACTCAGTTTGTTTCTGGAAAAGGCATGGAACGTGAAAAAATTGAACCTTAGGAGTTGTCTTTGGTTGTTCCTATCTGAAATGGAGCAAAGAAATGTAATGACTATTAAATTACAGTTCAGGAAAGGAAATGCTTCTTGGATTTGTCTGAGCTTAAAGCCTTCTCTTTAGTCAAAATAGGTGACAGAAGGTCTGGCCCTAGGTTGAAGCCTATGGCCACACTGCATATGAATGAATAGTCTATACAAGAAAGGATTGAATTTGAGTATTTTAAAGGAAATTGTGTTTAGGATCTGGCTATACTTCATTTATATTGATTTCTTTTACCTGATATTACTGATATAATATGTGATAGAAATGATTATTGGGAAGTAGGATTGGAGAGGATTTGTAATCCCACTGCCTTCAGTCATTATAATGGAATTTATAAAGAGGTTGTTAAAGGGACTTTAGGAATTTTTTTCAAGGAAAGGCTTTTTATTTGAAGCCTAATCTTAGGCAAGGTAAGTACTCACTGAGTGCTTTAAGTTGCAGGACATTTGCATTTGAAAAGACATGCCACTAAAACTGTTGGGAAATTGAAGGGGATAAAAGTGACTTTGGCTTTTTAAATTTTGAGCAAGCAGTTTGTGTCTAAGCCTGAAAAGTCTGGGCCCATGAGAGAACTCCGCCCACCCCCCCTTCTCCCCAAGGCTGAATTGTAAGGGGGGCTAAGGGTACCCTGAAATGCCTGCTAGTTGACTACCTGAATTCATTTTTGTTCAGTGGAAGTGGGGAAAACATAGCAACAGGGGTTGAATCTGGCCATTGACACATGTGGACCTAGTTCACAGAGCGTAGAAGAGAAGGGAGTAGGTTGGTCAGTCTGAATTAAAGATTTGCTTAAAAGTTGCGTCTATGGTTTTAACCTAGCCTAAGGGGATAGGTTTTTCAGAATTTGTGAAGGGGCCATCAAGTGGGTGATTCTAGCTTGCTATGGCAACCACTGAGGTAACTTGGATGGCTAAGACTGAGTTAACCAGACCCAACCTGATGAATATGTTTGGCCTTATGAACTGATGTACATTGTATACTTATTTGATGGGTTGCCTGCTCTGTATTTGACTTTGTTTATGGATGTAGACAAAAGGTCTCAAGTTGAATGAAGATTCTTCACATCCAAGAGCATGCTTGTCCCTCAGAACACTGGCTTGGTAGAAATGGGCAGTATGGAAATTGAGCACCCAAAATAGGGGGAGATAAAGACATGGAGTGGCTTGCTTACAAACTCATGGATGGAGGAAGATGTTGAAAGGATTATAGGATTAAAGTGTGAGTGTCCACACAATTGCAAATGTTAGACATAGAATAGTTTTGTTTTTCTAATTTATTGAATGAAGGTTTAAATGGGGCTGGTGTATTTTCAGTTGTACATTGTTAGTTGCATCATGTTAGGTGCAAGTACGATTTTATTATTGTCTCTGGTGATGCTGTAGGTTAAAGAGTTGTGTAAAGGTGTCAATTTATATCAAGACATAACTAGACATTCCTGGGTATGGGTAGGCACAGGGCCCAACCTATTAATTGGTTTGCAGCCTGAGGTAGTTAGTTTATTTTTCTAACATGGCCGATAAATACATGTGGGATTAATTGAAGGGTGGAGAGATAAATAACTTGGTGAGCCTCGCCTTTCTTGTCTCTTGCTCTTTTATCATGGGACCAGTGTGCAGCTGCCTTGCTTGTTCTGTGCCTCAATTTGCATGCTACACTACCTGTGGGACACCTAAACCATGGACTGGGTCACTGTAATTTGAGGTTCCTTCAAGACCTGCTTCGTCACACCACTGAATTCATATCTCTTGAGGTGGAAACTGTTGGACCCTGCCATCTGGCTGACTGTTGATTACCTGCCTTGCTGTTTGCTGCCTGTGCCCGGATAGCCTGAATTACTCTACAGAGGACTACCCGGTGCCCTCAAGGACTGCCAGTGTCTCACAGGAGTGAGTTGCACTGAGCCATTTGTACTGCTTTATATTTCAATTAACTGTTTATTTCTTATGTTATACATCTATCTATCTGTGTGTGTGTGTGTGTGTATATATATATATAAATTATCAGCATTCTGATTTTGTTTCTCTAGAGAACCCTGTCTAACACACAGCCTAATGATACCTATTTGGTTTCATAGCCTTTTTTGTAAGTGTGAGATACACTGGGAATTCCCTCTCTGTTCCTTCCCCTTTCTGCTTGCTGGAACTCTGCCTACCCTGGGGCAGCCTTCAGAACTCTGGGCATCTTGCCATGGTCTCACCTATCATGGAATCATTTTACTCTGCACCTGCTAGCCTGAGATCTTCCAGTTTTCCAGTTTACCTTTATGCATCATTGGTCTGCAGCTAAATGAGTCTGCACAAAGACTGGCATTAAATTTAAGGACTTTATATATACTTATTTGACATAAAACTCGTATACATATGTGTGTTAAGCCAGGTTGACTTAGAGAAAAAACATTTATTGATACTTACATATGTGTAAGAGAGAGCTTTATATCAAAGAGCAATTTTATATTAAGAAAACATCACAGCCCAGTCCAGATCAAGCCCATAAGTCCAATATTACAGCATATGTCCAATAATAGTCCATAAATTCCTCATCAGACTCATGGTGCACAAGTAGTGATGATGAATAGAGGAAGACTACAGGCCGGTGGATGAAAAATCTTGTGGATCCCATGGCGGTGGAAGCATCACAGAGCTGTCTCCACAGGTCTCCACTGCTCGTTTAGGTCTCAGCATTGCCTCACGTTGCTTGTCCACAGGAAGATGAAGGCAGAGAGAGTGTGTGACCCACCTCCAGGAAGAAAGAGAAGTTTTCAGAATCTTCATGAGAAGGCCATGCCCACAAGGAGGCACCATCAGACTGTGACCTAATTGACAGGGTAGACTCCACCCCTTAACTCTTAATATCCTCATGTTGACAGGAGATTATGTAACTACCACAATATGTGAGTGCCACTGTATATCTCTAGACAACCCAGCCCAACACAAGATGGATCAATAAGTCCTGGTCATATTATTGTGTAAACACTGGAAAGATTTATAGTTTTCAAACCCCAAACATGGGGTTTGCGTCAGAATCAACTCACTGGCAGCGAGTTTTTTAATGGGGTACATGGTTACATGAATTAAGGTGCAGATTCTTACTTAAAGGTAAATGATGCTATGAAACTTTATTTCTATATAATACATAAACTAAATGGTAAAATGATTTAATTTTACTGTTTTTTTCATCATTATCTCTAATATTTTCAAACCTATTTCCTTAATCTTATCATAGAGTTTCTTACTCTCTGGTGTGTTTTATTATGTGTAGATTCTGTCCCAACGCTACTCTTTTTAGGAATTTTTTTCAGGATGCCCACTAGCGACACCATTTAATAAAAGCACAAATGATGATTATATGGCTCTCTTGTGAAACATCACCTGGTCCTGTACCATTCTCACAATTGTTCTTATGTTTGAGCCTATTATTGCAGCCACTGTGTCAATTCATCTTATCAAGCAACTCCCTCTTTTTTCCAGTCCTCTATTTTACCAAGCATAGTGTCCTTTGCAGGAACTGGTATCTCCCAGTAATGTGTCCAAAGTACATGAGGTGAAGTCTCACCATTTTTGCCTAATGGAAGACTCCGCTGTCTGCTTCCTTAACCTTGGACTGGGCTGTCTATGTGAATTGAAGGACTTTGAGTATATTAACTGTTCCACTAGGGTGAGCTGAACTGAGCCCTCTGCACTGCTAACTTGACTAATTAGCTGTTATATTCCTTCTTGATATATATACCATAAGTGTCCTGGTTTGTTTCACTAGAGAACCCTGTTTAACACAACACGATTCTTCCTTTATTAATGAGTGTTATTGAAAATTTTGCTCTATTGCCAGCCCCTCTTTTTGTGTAAATAGTGTTTAATAACTTAATCTCTATAAGTCAACAATTCGTGTATTACACTCTGACACTGGCTTATATTTGTGTAATTTCCTTTTATTTCTATTATTATATTTATATTGAAATATTCTTCATGTATTACATAATGTGATCATTCACTTATATTTAGAAGATTTGTCCAATCATCACCACAACCAAATTCAGAACGTTTTTTCTAGTCCTTATTTTAATTAACTTTCTATTTCCTCTATCCTCCCCTGCTAAGCCCCTAACTAATTATTAATCCAGTTACAGTCTCTATAGATCTAACTATTCATGGCTTCATATACAGAAAATCATACAAAATACAAGCAGGGAGCAAACAAACAAGGAAAAATCAAGTACTATAAAAATAACTAGACAAAAATAGAAAAATCTCATTCAAGAAAGTACAAAACATTAAAAATTGAAGCAACCTAAAAATAGAACAAAAGGGAAAATAAATGATTAGTTATCACATATTAATCTATCTACATCTGCCATAATCAACTTTACAATGCTCTCTGTCTGTTAGCAATGCTGTTCATACAACCGTCTGATACTATTTCCTTTTTCAGATTTGGATTTTATTATCTACAAACCATGGATCTCACAGGCTGGTATGCTTCTTCTAGGTGTACTTGGTTGATATCTCATTTAGGTGACTCTGTTTTAAGACAAGCTTTTGAAACCTCATTCCTTTTCTCAACATTGTTTTAACTTCCATGCAGTTGGATAAATTAGTGACACTCTCAATAGTACTACCTCATGCCACAGGGGATGATTTATAAGTCTATCTATTATAAAATTATAATGGTGCTTCTAAAATGAACCAGAGACAAGACATACATAAACCATAGAAATATGGATGGATTTGAGGCTCACACTTTATTCTAGCCCCAGACTAAGGCCAATTAGTTTCCATAAGATGGTCACGTTTGAGTTTGCCCTCATGAAAAAATCACTAAAGAGTTGGGTTTTATAGCAAAGTGTGGGGAACAAATCAGATGGTTCCTGGCTGTCAGAAAGAATAGGCTCTGTGTCTTAAAGGTGTGTCTTCCTTCAAACAAGGAGCCATCTAAGTGAGGTGTCAACTAAGTCCACATGGAGAAAGCACACCAGCCTGTGTGATCCAAGGATTGTAATTAATAAAATTTACATCCAAAGGTGGAAATAGTATCTGTACTTAACTTATAAACACTCCGTTTTCAAAACACTATGGAGAACAGGGGAGCCCAAAATTCATTTGCAAGGCCTCCACATTGGGTGAATTCTCTCTGGTCATAATTAAGGGATGTGAATAGCTTTGATATCAGATAGAGAACATTGTAAAGTTGATCATGACAGATGTAGTTAGGTTAAAATATAAGACTATTATTCAATCTCCCTTTTGATGCATTTTATAGTTGTTTCAGCTTTTAATATTTTCTGCTTCCTATTTGATTGAGGGTTTTCTGCTTTGTTTAGTCATTGTGGTAGTTATATAATCCGTTGTCAATTTGAGGCTTATGAGTGAAGGCATGGGGTTTAGCCTGTCAATCCCACTGCAGCTTGGTGTCCTCATTTGGAGGCGCTAAGGAGATAAACAGCTCAATGGAGGTGGGTCACATGTTCACTCCCTGGGAGACATTGCAGGTGACAAGACACATGGAGCTATGTTAGAACCCTGAGCTGAAGGAGACATGTGGAGGAGACATGTGAAGACCCATGCCAGGGCTGAGATTTGCCACTAGATCCACAATACTTCGCACCCATTGGCCTGTGATCTTCCTGCATTTGGCATTACTGCATGTGTTTCGTGAGTTCGAAGAGGACTTTATAGATTGGTATCAGACATACAGGCTAATATCAGACTTATGGACTTGATCTAGATTGGTAGGGGTGCTTTCTTTTTTTAAATTGTTTTATTAGGGGCTCATACAACTCTTATCACAATCCATGCATACATCAATTGTGTAAAGCACAACTGTACATTCATTGCCCTCATTCTCAAAACATTTGCTCTCCACTTAAGCCCCTGGCTTTAGGTCCTCAATTTTCCCCTTCCTCCTCGCTGCCCCCTACTTCATGAGCTCTTGATAATTTATAAATATTATTTTGTCATATCTTTCCCTGTCTGACGTCTGCCTTTCACCCACTTTTCTCTTGTCCATTCCCCAGGGAGGAGGCCACATGTAGATCCTTGTAATTTGTTCCCTCTTTCCAACCCACTCACCCTCGACCCTCCCAGTATCGCCATCCACACCACTGGTCCTGACGGGATCATCCGTCCTGGATTCCTTGTGCTTCCAGTTCCTATCTGTACCAGTGTACATCCTCTGGTCTAGTCATACTTGTAAGGTAGAATTAGGTTCATGATAGTGGGAGAGACGGGGAGGAAGCATTTAGGAACTAAAGGAAAATTGTATTTTTCATCATTGCTACATTGCACCTTGACTGGCTCTTTTCCTCCCCTAGACCCCTCTGCAAGGGAATCTCCAGTGGCCGAAAATGGGCTTTGGGTATCCACTCTGCACTCCCCTCCTCATTCACTATGGTAAGATTTTTTTTGTTCTGATGATGCATTATACCTGATCCCTTCAACACCTTGTGATCACACAGGCTGGTTTGCTTCCTCCATGTGGGCTTTGTTGCTTCTGAACTAGATGGCCGCTTGTTTTCCTTCAACCTTGAAGACCCCAGACGCTATAAATTTTGATAGCTGGGCACGATCAGCTTTCTTCGCCACATTTTCTTATGCACCCATTTGTCTTCAGCATCATATCATGGAGGTGTGCACCCAATGATACGATTTTTGTTCTTTGATGCCTGATAACTGATCCCTTCAGGACCTCATGATCACGCAGGGTGGTGTGTTCTTCCATGTGGGCTTTGTTGCTTCTGAGCTAGATGGCGGCTCTTTTACCCTCAAGCTTTTAAGACCCCAGCTGCTATATTTTTTTATAGCCAGGCACCATCAGCTTTCTTCACCACATTTGCTTATTCACCCTCTTTGTCTTCAGCGGTTGTGTCAGGAAGGTGAGCATCATAGAACGCCAACATAATAGAAGAAAGTATTCTTGCATTGAGGGAGCACTTGAGTGGAGGCCCAATGTCCTTCTGTTACCTTAATACTAAACCTATAAATATAGGTACATAGATCTATTTCCTCATCCTCATATATAAATATATTTGCATATGTACATGTCTTTATCTAGAACTCTATAAATTCCCTTTCCCTCCCACATATTTCCTCTATTTCCCTTCACTCTCCTCCTGTCCCACTACCATGCTCAGTCCCCACCTGGATTTCAGCAATTCCTCTTGGTTACATTACCCTTGATCATGCCCTACCAGGCCTCCCACACCCACCTCACCACCAATTTGGATCACTTGTTTTTTTATTGTCCTTGGGTTTGTTAACATCACTTCCTTTCCCCTCACCTCCCTGTCTCTCCTGTCCTCCTGGAACCCTGGGTCCCGTTGTTTTCTCCTCCAGATTGTTAATCCAGCCTATCTTCTTTAGACAGGCCTGCGGAGATAATAACATGCACGAAAACAAGACAGAGCAAAGCCAAACAACAATATACAACAAAACAACAACAATAACAACAAACCACTGACAAAGAATCAAACAAAACACAACAAGAAAGAAAAGCTTGCAGTTAGTTCAAGGATCATTTTTTGTCCTTTAGGAGTGTTTTCCAGTCCAGTTTGGTGTTTTCTTAATGTACAATTACTCTATATAAATTGACTATGCTGAAACAAAGAGTAATTGACTATGCAGAAAAAAGTTCCTTCTTACTCAGGTATAAGTCTCTTTGATTTTTTTTCTCTAGTCTACCTGGACTAACAGAGGTGTCATTGAGGTTGTTTTACTTTCAATGATTTTTTATGGTTGTGTTTTGCTTTGTATGATTTATGGTACATAAAACACAGGATAGTAAATCTATAGAGACAGTAAGTGGATAGAGGCTTGGCAGATTAGGATTGGAGGAAATTAGGAGATAACAACAAATATGAGAAGAAAATGTTCTGGAATTGATTGTGGTGATGATTGCACAAATCTTCTTAATGTGATTGAACAGTTAAATGGTATGGCATATAAAGTATATGCCAACAAATCATTTAAAAATTAGATGGGCAATCAGACAAATTTGCAGCAAGAGATCTCTTAAAAGTGTGAAAATATGTCACGTAGAGGACTGAGGTGTTCCTCACGTAACCTATAGTATTTTCAGTCACTTCACATGCATGTGAAAATTGGACAATGAGTAAGGAAGACTGAAGAAGGATTAGAACCTTTGCATTGTACAATGCTGGTTAAGAATAATGTACATACTAGAAACTTCCAAAAGAATGAACAAATCCATCTTGGAAGAAGCACTGTTGGAATGCTCCTTAGAATAAGGGATGGTGAAACTTTTCCTTACACACTTTGGATATGTAAACAAAAGGGCCCAGACCCTGGAAAAGAATATCATACTAGGTAGAGGGTCAGAGAAAAAGAAGATGATTAAAGAGACTTTTTGACACAGTGACTGCAACAATGGCTTCAAACATCACTGATTGTAATGATCCCATACCACCAGCCAATGTTTCACTCTGTTGGACATATAGAACTAAATCAAGAAAAACAGCAATAGCAATTTATTGTTTGCTTTTGGTCTCTATCCAGACAACTGAAGTATTTTTTTCAGACTTTTTTTCAGTTTTACAGTTAGTTTTGGGGAAGAATATTTATCATCCTCTCTACAATAGCAGGAATTCTGATTTGTTTTCACTTTTAATATATGTAAATTAATTCAATTTTAGAATATAGTTTTATGTATTTTTATCATTTTTTCCTTCTTTATTTGTTAAATATATCTTCCAATATTTGTGGTATTTTTGTTGCATATTTAAATCACTTGAATACTGCATATGGTATAAGGAATGTGATATTATTATTTTAATTTCTGCATAAATAATTGCATATTTGTATGTATCTTGTTCAAATCAAGGTGGCCTGAATTTTGCTAAAATCTTTACAAGTCAGCATGTCAGGTGGAGTGAATATCACACCTTCTTTTCTTCTAAATTATTTGTCTACTTTTGGCTACATGTTCTGCATATAAATTTCAGAATCAGTTTATCAACACTATAATAAATCCTGTTTGGGCTTTTAATGTAACTGTATTATTTTGCTTTTTATGTAATTTAATTAAATCTAAGGATTTTGTTTTCATAATAAATTAATTTATTTAACTTTTGATGGCAATTTTATAAAATTCTATCTATGTAGTCTATATATGTGTGTTTATACATATATATGTATAAAGTAGCCAACAATGATATCCATCAACTCCTGATATTAATAATTTCTCTGTGCGAATTTGTAAATAAGAATGTTTTTAAACTATCTTTTTGTACTTTATAATTTTACTTTAGAGATGAGTGTTAGGTTTTTATTTTTTTTTATAATTTTTTCTTTTCTTTCTTTATTTCTCTAACCCTAACCCTAACCCTAACCGAGTGTTAGGTTTTTAAAGAGACTTGTTTTTCTTTTTTAATGTCTCAAAGGAAAAGCTGTTTATGAAGGTAGACTAAATCAGAGTTGATGTTTTCTCTGATGTGGGTATAAGACAAGTGGTCAGATCTCTTCCAGCATGGTAATATTCTCAAACCAACAAGGTTGGAGAATTTGTGGTACTTGTAAGTCAGATATTCTACCAGAAGAGAATTGGAATACAATTCTAATTTCCCACTTAGTATATTTTATTTAACCTTTATCTCAATTTGAAAATAACATAGTGACAATAATCTCGACTTTTAGATATTTTATCAGTCACAATAAAATAAAAACACTTATAACCAATTCCATTTGTTTTAACTTTACTTAAACTTTCAATATCATGGCCTGAGAAGGTCAGATTTCTTTCTCACCATTTCACTGATATCCTGAATTTAAACATTTGTTTCTCCACACTCAATTCTTATTATGCTGTCTTTGTTTTGCCTTACAAAACTTAGGTGTGAAATCTCAGTTATTTATGACTTTCTGTGCAATGGATTTATAGCTATTTAGTGAAAACTTATAAGTGACTAAAGGCAGGTTAAAACCCAGAATGTATTATTTTTTTACCACTTCTGATGATGCACTATTTTGTAAAGCCCATCAATTGTAAAGTCAACTTCTAGCCTCCTTCCCCTGTGGCATTGAAATTGACCTCAAAAGTGCAACAATATTTCTGTGTCCAGAAAAAGTAATAAATAAAATGGCATACACAAATACTCCTGCTTGGACAGCAATTAGCATTGGAAAATTAGAGGAGTATATGTGTGTATGTGTGAAATGTAGACACTTGCTAAGACTCATTTTCAGTTAGGATACCATCTATGGCAATATGAAAATTAAATTTAAGCATAATTATGGATGTTGATTTGTCCAAGAAGAGGCATTTTAGGTAAGTTTCAAGAGCCATGCTCTAGCCTCCTTGCTTTATCAGATAGCTAATATTCATCTTGCCTTCGGCAGCTAGTGGAATATCTGTGTTACAGCAGCATAAACACTGTCTTTGTTCATGTTTTGTTTCCTGTCAGCTATTCTTCTCAGTTTCTGCTGGCACTTATAGGGACTTAAAAGGGAAAATAAGATTCAGCATTTACAAAACATGTCAGATTTTTGGAGGCAGCATTTTGTGGACTTTGATTTGCCAAACCATCTGTTCCAGATTAGCCTCATTCAAATTAAGTTGTAATAATTTTGTTCATTAAAACACTGTGAGTAGAGCAAAGTTATGTATTTCATTATTTTAATGAACTTGCTCAAATGGATGATGTTTCTCAGCGTGTGCCAATATTAACCGTGCCCAGGTTCACTTGAATTCCCCTTCTGTGGACTGACAAAGACCCAGTTCCCTGGGTGCATCCACAGGATTCGCTTCTGACTGACAAATGAAAACGTGTACAAAGGAAGTCAGAAAATAATTCTCGCAACTGGCTTCAGGACATATGGCAACTTCTTTCTCTGATGTCCCTTAATGCGTTCCTAACTGGGCTGCCACTTCTTTGAAATTATTATTTATATTCGTTTAAAGGGGCAGGAGGAGAGAGTGGAGCACAGCCTGGCCCACCAGGCCGTGATGATGATGTTCCTGAGTAGAGCAACCAGTCCACAGAGAGAACAACATGGCTGGCCCTACTATGAGACATGATGCCCCTCAGTGACTAAGGGCGATACAGGGGACAGCACCGGAGACACAGTGTGGAAATTGCACCTGACCTGATCCCACCACACAGAGGCAAATCACTGGGGGAGTGCAGCGGAACAGCAAGGGAATGGAGTGTCAAGGTCCCCAGGGAATGCTGAAAGTGGACTTTGGGGCCAGGGCGTGGTGCCCCAACAGACTGGACTGGAAAACGCTCCTAAGGGCCAGCAAACGATCCCTGAACTAACTACAAGCTTTTCTCTTGTGAACTGTTTTGTTCTGTTCTTTGTCAGCGGTTTGTTTTTGTTGTTTTGTTGTCTGGTTGTATACTGTTGCTTTGTTTTCCTCTGTCTAGTTTTCGTGCATGTTAGTGACTCCACAGGTCTGTCTGAATAGGACAGGCTTGATGAACTATCTGGAGGAAAAACAACGGGATCGACATTTCCGGGGGGACTTGGGGTGGGGGGGTAGGGGTGGGGTAAGGAAGAGGTGTTAACAAACCCAGGGACAAGGGAAAAACATGGGACCCCAAATGGTAGAGAAGGGGGAGTGGCAGGCCTGGTGGGAAATGATCAAGGGTAAGGTTGCTTAGAGAAGAGGTATACTCTAGCCCAGGTGGTGATGAAGCATGGTAGTAGGGCAGGAGGAAAGTCAAGGGAGATGGAGGAAAGAGCTAGGAGTCAAAGGGCATTCATGGAGGTCTAGACAAAGACATGTACATGCAAATATATGTAGGAGGATGGGGAAATAGATCTATGTGTCTATATTTATAGGTCAAGTATTAAGGTGGCAGAAGGACCTTGGGCCTCTACTCAAACACTCCCTCAATGCATGAATACCTTCTTTTATTAAATTGGAACTCTACGATGCTCACTCTCCCGACACAACGGCTGGAGCCAAAGTGGGTGAACAAGTGGGTGTGGTGAGGAAGGCTGATGGTGCCCGGCTATCAAAAGAGATAGTGACTGGGGTCTTAAAGGCTTGAAGATAAACAAGCGGCCATCTAGCTCAGAAGCAACAAAGTCCACATGGAAGAACACACCAGCCTGTGTGATCGAGTGGTCCCAAAGGGATCAGTTACCAGGCATCAAAGAACAAAGGATCATATCATTGACTGCACACCTCCATGATAGGATCGCTGAAGACAAATGGGTGCATAAGCAAATGTGGCGAAGAAAGCTGATGGTGCCCGGCTATCAAAAGAGATAGTGTCTGGGGTCTTAAAGGCTTGAAGGTGAACAAGCGGCCATCTAGCTCAGAAGCAAATAAGCCCACATGGAAGAAGCACACCGGCCAGTGCAATCACGAGGTGCCCAAGGGACCAGGTATAAGGCATCATGCAAAAAAAAAAAGATATGTGTGTGTATGTATGTGTATATATGTGTATATGTATGTGTATATATGTATATATATATCATATCAAATGAAGGGGGAAGTGCAGAGTGGAGACCCAAGGCCCAAGTGTCGGCCAATGGAGATCCCCTCATAGAGGGGCTTAGGAGAGGAGATGGGTTAATTAGGGTGTGAGGTAGTATCGATGAAGAACACAGCTTTCCCCCAGATCCTGGATGCTTCCTCCCCTCAACTACCATGATCTGAATTCTACCTTGCAGGGCTGGATAGGACAGAGGCTGTACACTGGTACATATGAGGGTTGGAGGTACAGGGAATCCAGTGTGGATGATGCCTTCAGGACCAAGGGTGTGAGGGACGATGCTGGAAGAGTGGAGGGTGAGTGGGTTGGAAAGGGGGAACTGATTACAAGGATCCACATGTGACCTCTTCCCTGGGAGAGGGACAGCAGAGAAGGGGGAAAGGGAGACTCCGGATAGGGCAAGATATGACAAAATAACGATGTATAAATTACCAAGGGCATATGAGGGAGGGGGGAATGGGGAGGGAGGGGGGAAAAAAGAGGACCTGATGCAAGGGGCTTAAGTGGAGAGCAAATGCCTTGAGAATGATTGGGGCAGGGAATGTATGGATGTGCTTTATACAATTGAAGTATGTGTATGTATGGATTGTGGTAAGAGTTGTATGAGTCCCTAATAAAATGTAAAAGAAGAAAAGAGAAAAAAATAATTAGGGCAAAGACTGTACAGATGTGCTTTATACAATTGATGTATGTATGTGTATGAACTGTGAAAAGAATTGTATCAGCCCCAATAAATTGTTAAAATACATAAATAAAAAAAGACATATAATTAGCATCATTCTATACCATTTTATAGATGAGGAAACTGAAGGAAATAAAAATTCAAAAAAAATCTCACGAGAAGCACACAGCTCATATGTGTTACAGAAGTTCTTGCATGGTACAATTGTTTACTGTGCTAACTGCTGCTGGAGGCTTGAATCTATTCAGAAATGCCGCCAAAAAAAAATCTCCACTGTCCTGGTCCATCTTTCTCTCTTTCTCCCCTTCAGGAACCAATAGTTGTTAAACCTTTTCAATTCAAACAAATTGTCCAGTGATTAATTAATTAAACAACTTAAAAAAATCTATCATCATTCATCCCTATAGAATCATATAAATGAAACACTATTTGCAACATCCCCGGAGAGGAAAAAAATCTTACCACTACTCAAAACCTCCCCACTTAAATAAGCAAAATAGACTAATAATGGTATGTCTTCAAGGCTTAGTTGGGTAGGCATTTGTTCCTTTTAGATAACCATATTTTTACAGAAAGTTAAAATATGTGTTATACTGACTGTGATTCATGGAATGTCTTAAGCCTGGTAAAATAACTTTGTAGTAATCAGAATGTTAATCCAATTGTATGTTGATTACTTTATTGTAAATATTGATTACTTTATTGTAAATACTATGGTCAATAAATAATTTTATAATCCTTTGAAAAATACCTGATATCTACCTCCTGAGAATCAGTCAATGAAAAGCTTATTATTAACCCATTAAACACGACAGATTATTGCCCAGTATAGTACTGGAAGATGAGCCTCTCAGGTTAGAAGTTACTCAAAATACACAGTGGCCACAATAGTGAACTCAAGAGTTCTAGTGATCATAAAGATGGAACAAAACCAGGTAATATTCTGTTATTTAGAAGTTTGTCTTGAGTTAGAGCAAAGTTGACAGCAACCTATAAAAACTGTGACAATTGTTTTATTGAATGATAGAGCTAATTTTCAAATCACAAAGCTCTTGTTCCTTTCACTAACAATAGAAACCTCAGACATTTTATGTGTAAGATTTTTATTACCCATTATCCCTGATACATACTTATGCTTAAATTTAATTTTAATAATTGTTATAGATGATAGCCAAACTGCTATCTCTGATGGAAGGCTGATGAAGTACTTGAGTTCACAGAGCAAATTAGTGAGTCTGTTGGCATCTTTCTATGAAAGCTGCATCAAAAGTCCCAAGTAGGAGATTGTTATTGTCCTTGCTAGCCAAATATATTGGAGAAATTCAAGTGAAACATACTCAAGGTCCTATTTTGGCTCTTGTGTATTTATTTTAATTTTTTTCAACTTGAATAAGCAATTGATGGTCGGTTCCACAGTTAGGCTCTGGCTGTGATAATATTGTCTCTTCCCACAGATGTAGTCAATTTGATTTCTGTGATTCCATCTGGAGAAGTGCACGTGTATAGTTATAATTTTTCTGTTATAGAGAGGCATTGGAGATGAAGAATTCTGTCATTCATTCTCCAGTTTCATTTTTATTATGAAGGCCAACCTTTCTAGCTAGTGTTTTTTTCCTCTTTATTCTTAACTTTTGCATTCCAATCACCAATAATTTTCAATGCATCTTGATTGCATGTTTGATCAATTTCAGATTGAAGACACGGGCAAAGTTCTTCAATGTTTTCCATCACTAGTTGCTACTGAAATTTTACTAATAGTTGTATTGGTTGAGATTCCCTCTGTAAGTATAGATATTATCCTGTCACAGACAGCATTGTACTCCAAGATCAGTCTTGGCATACCCTTTTTGATGAGGAATGAGATGCCGTTTTCAAAGTTTTAATTTCAGGCATAGTAAGCCATATGATTATCTAATTCAAAATTACAAATACCAGTCTATGCAACTCACAAATATCTAGGATATTGATCTTTATGTGGTTATTCTTCTAAAAATCCCAGCCTAGCATATTAACCATTTACACAGATTTTCTTTACCTCCCTCAAACTCCGCAATTATTTTCCTTTGGGAATTAGTGACTAAATAGACCCTCCACTTAAATTGGCCCTCTCACAGTGAAATGAAATTCAGACTTTAGGAACAACAGATCCCATAGAAAAATGCAGACAGTGCAGATACCATACATCAGATTATAGCAGGTGGCAGTCAAAGTGGGACCCTAGAGTCCATATCTGATCTCACTAAATATTTGCAAATATATTTCCAAATTCTTGGTTCTTCTAAATTAAGTTGTTCAAAATTATGATATCATGTTCCGGTTTCAATATTCACCACTTTCCATGAGCCATCCCGACTATTAACATTGTCTCACTAACTCTCTTAGGCTTCCCAGATCTAGAATTCTTTGCTCTGATACTTTAATTGATGGTTGCTACTGCCTTCAACACCCATGGTACTCACATTGCCTCAGTTATTTACTTCAGGATATCAGTAGTTTTATTGACCTGTTATAGGAGTCAAACAGGTATTTTCACTAGAAGTATAAAAGAAGATGAGACTGGGTTGAGAAAGAGATGGCAGGAGTTGGAAAAGATTTGGTGATGGTGACAAGTATAATTGTGACTGTGAAAGTATTATTGTTTGCTGTTCACTGTGTCCAATCATTGAAGAGCCACATGTCTTAATCTATAAAATACTAAAACTAATAGTATCTAGTCCATAGGGCAGTTAGTTTGAGAACTAAATAAGATAGTGTGTAAAAACACATAGAATCCATGATACAGAAATGATAATCTCACAAAATTACCAAATAATATTATATTGTCAATATTTTATTTCACATTATGTAAGTAAAACTAATTGCTACAAAATCATAGGTACTTTTATTATTTTGTTAAATAAAAATATCAACACGTGAGAACATTTTTCCTCATCATAGCCCCCATTTAGATGTATGTATTTCCATACTTGTCTGTCAATTTGTCATGCTGTAGTTCCTTGGGTGATTTGGTGATGTTGGGAACTCTGTCCCCAATATTTCAATTACCAGCAGTCACTCATGGTAAACAGGTTTCAGTGAAGCTTAAAGACTAAGAACAGACTGGGAAAAAGGGATATATTGTCCACTTCTGAAAAGCTAACACTTTAAAATTTTTAGGAATAGCAACAGAATATTGCCTGATATACCTCCAGATGTGAGACTCTAAAATTGTGACTGGAGAATGGTTCCCTTTTAAAGTAGAGATGACCATAAGGACGTGGGTGGAGCAAAGCTTTTCAGAGCTTACTTTTTGTGGTGGGGCATGATTCAACTTGAGCAGAAATATCTGCAAGCATCCATTAACAAATGGAACATAGAGTGTACAAAGCACGAATCTAGGAATATTGGAAGTCATAAAAATGAAAATGAAAACAAAGTTTGACATTCTAGGATTTAACAAGCTGAAATGGACTAATATTGGTCATTTTGAATCAAGCATACCATGGAAATGTTTAATTGTAGAATTCATTTAATTCATCCTTGCATGTTAAATCACTATACTCAATTATAATTATTCTTTCCATTGTAGGATTGCCAGTTTATCAAATAAAAATGAAGGATGTCAAATTAAATTTGACTTTCAGAAAACAGCAAATATTGCTAACATGGGCCATTGCTTATTAATTTGATATTACTCGATGCATTTCAGAAGCATCCCCTTTAGAATTGAACACCCAACAGTTCACATCTATCAATGTTCAAGGATGATCATAAGGACATTGATTCACAGAACATCTGAAATGCTCGAGTGAGTATCAATGGATTTCTGTGAGTTCCACTGCAGCAGGGATAAGAAGCCTGAAGAGAGATGCCATCAGATTATACCTGTGTGAAGCTGGTTTTTGCAGCAGTGGATGGTTTACAAGGTAAGGTTAAGAAGATTTGGAATAGTATAAAAGAGTGATTGATATGCCTCTCATTCTATGTCCTTACAAGGGAACTGAAAATATACCTCTATTTTAGGTGACTATATGGAATAACTTAGATAATATAAAATGTTTGACACATAATAAGCACAGAATATTCTTAACCATTGTGGTGGTTGTGGTTTCAGATAAAAGAAGACCACTACAATGTCAAATTAAAATTATTGAAGTCTTTATTTTATTTCAGGCTATCTTGGGCTACAGTGGGAATATTCAAAGGGAGCATCTCTCCAGACTGCCAGCTGGAGCTGAAGGAGCCATGTGGAGACACCTGTCAATACTGAGATGCTACTGCCACTGGATCCACAAGACTTTCTACCTACTGGCCTGTGATCTTCCTGCATTGGCATCATCGCATGTGTTTCATGAGTCTGAAGAGGAATTTATAGATTGGTATCAGACATATGGGCTAATATTGAACTTATGGACTTGATCTAGACGGGGATGAGATGCTTTTACAATACTCAATTGCTCTTGTATATAAAGCTCTTTCTAATAAACATGAGTACCTATGAATTTACTTCTCTAGTCTGCCCAGACTAACACAACCATTGATTTTATTCTGTTGATTATATTAAAGAAATTAATGTTAATCATTATCAGGGAAAGTTTGTACCTTTCACCCAAATATCATAAACATTTAATGGGACACATCTATTTTATTGAGCTGTCCATAGCATATCATACAATTCAGAAGTTTTATCAAGAAGGGTTGTGCAATCAGTGCCACAATCAACTTCAGAAACTTTCTTCCTTTTGCACAGAATGATGTTGACTTCCCATTCCCCATCCTCCTTTTCTATGTCCCCAGGCAATCATTAATCCAGCTACTGTCTTCAGAATTCAACTCATCCTAGGTTCCCTATACAGATAAACAAACAAAACAATGGCAAACAACCAAAAGGCACCCAGCAACAATGACCATATAGAATAATACCGCAATCTCATATAAAGCAGAGAATATTAAAATTTTAAACCAAAAGCACATTGGATCTGGAGGGATATCAAATTACAAGATGGTACATTCCAGCCTAAGGAGTACTGCTGAAATCCACATTTCAATACTCATTATTTGATATTAGGGCTGTTAATCTTAGTAACCTATGTGAATTGGGGATTTATCAGGTACTCAATCCATGTGGGGCCCCTAAAAATTGATCTGCGGATACCATTGTGATCTGTAGTTTTCTGCAGACTGAATGTTTAGAATTTAGGCATAGGTTTTATTCCCTTCTCCAGTTTTGGATGTTATAATTTACAACCCTTGATTCATGTAGGCTATTGTGCTTCTTCTGTGTGGATTTAGCTGACTCCTCACTTAGATGGCTGCTTGCTTTTGAGACAAGGCTTTAATATCACAGATGCAATTTTTCATGATACCCATCTGATCATGGCAACATCTGATTTCTTCACCATACCTTTTTGCTATCTATGACTTAAGAGATCTTCTCATACGGGCAAGTACCAGGCAGGGCCATGTCTTAAGAACTAATTGTTCTTATATTAGGGTTATGATCATGTGAGTGCTAAAAATCTATTCATATAACTATTATTTCTGTGGGTCATGTCATTGTAGTACACAGTATTTCTTACCCAAGGGGTTTAAGGCAACTTTACTGATAGTACCCTTATTTTAGTCAATGGCAAAGCATTGCTTGCTGGTCAAAAGATTGTATAAATGTATAGGATTTATCTGACTCTGACACGAGTTATTAACATATTTCTTCAAAATGTGGTGACTGGGCATTAGTTACACATGCTGTGTGTATCAGAGATAAGGCAGTACTTTCAGTAAACTCATTTAGAAGGGTGGAACCATGCCAGGTAGCTTAACCCATGCCACTTTAAAGTAGATAGAGCATGAAAACAGCAAATAAATATTTGTCCATTCACTGGTACCTTCAGAGTAAAAGGTCCAACCAAACCCACCCAAAATCCAATGACCACCAATTCCTGAATCATAGGTTAGTGATAGGCTATTTTTCTTCATTTTAGACATTTCACCTTACAAAATAATAATGATTTATAAATTATCAAGGGTTCATAAGAGAGGGAGGGAGGGAGGGGAAAAATGAGGAGCTGATACCAAGGACCAAGTAAAAGGCAAATGTTTTGAGAATGATGAAGGCAACAAATGTACAAATGTGCTTGACACACAATGGATGGATTGTGTTAAGAGTTGTAAGAGCCACCATTAAAATGATTTTTTTTAAAAAGACATTTCACCTTAAAGAAGAGAGTGTTTCTATTTCTTGGTTCTGTTGCAAGTGATATAATAAAAGTGTTCCATTGCTTCTATAAAATTCAAATTTAACTAGATGTCCTGTAAATTTGGCAGTCCCATTCAAAGGTAGCATAATAATTTATAGTGAGTTAAGTCTTTGGATACTAACCACAAGGCCCACAATTCAAATTTACCAGCCACTGTGTAGGAGAAAGATGGGGCTGTCTGTCCTTGTAGAGATTTACAATTTTGGAAACCCTAAGGAGCAGCTTTACTCAGTCTCAGAAGGTCACTATGAGCTGGAATCTACTCAACAGCCATGGTTGGCTGCTGTTACAGCCTTAGAGTATGTGAGATATTGAGCTCTATGCATGCACTTCAAAATTGTTCTCTTAGATCAATCAAAACTCTTGCTTCCTTGTCATTTTTAAAAAAATTAACAGTTTTATTAACATATAATTCACATTCCATTCAGTTCAGTTCTGCAATCATGACCACAATAAATTCTAGAACATTTTCTTCAGTCTTATATTTATTATTAGCCCCCTATTACCCCTCAATCTTCCCTGCCATTACCTTAAGAAATCATTAATGCAGTTATCTCTATAGCTTTACTTATGCTGAATTTCATTTGAAGAAACACATAACACCCTCCCCCCAAAACACACAACCATTAAAAAAAAAACCCTGGGAAAAAGTCTCAATCAAAAAGGAAGCTGAAAAATAAACACTAGGACAAATTTAAAATTGGTCAAAAGAGGGGACAAATGATAAGGTGTTATAGATTTACCTAACTGTATGTGCATTAATCCACTTTCCAGTGCACTGTCTCTGAGACCAAGGCTATTCAAATTCATGATCATTGTCACAGCAGATTCTTAAGAATCTTAATCCACATGGGGAACCTGCAAATGAGTTTTGGGCTTTTACTGTCAGCCATAGTCTTCTGAAACTTGGCTCTCAGAATTTAAACCTTAAAACTATTCCCTTGTTTGGCTTTGGATTTCATTATTTACAGTCTTTAAGTCACACAAACTGATGTGCTTCTTCCATGTGGACTTAGTTGACACCTCACTTAAAGACTTAAAAAAATAAGTTAACCTTTAAAACCCAGACACTGTTCTTACCAATAGGTGGGCACCATCTGATATCACCACATTTTTCTATAGCACCGATATCATCAGTGTTCCCTTCATGATTGTGGCAGTTACCTAATCTGTTGTCAATTTGAGGCTTAAAAGTAAAGGGCTGGAGTTTAGCTTGTCAATCAGATCTCACACAGCTTTATGACCTCATTTGGAGACCCCAAGGAAATGAATAGCTCATTGGAAACAGAACACAAGCTCACTCCCTGAGAGTGCAGCTGACAAGACACTTGGAGCCAGGCCAGTGTCCCAACACGTGGAGACCCCTGCCAAGACAGAGATACTCACAACGCTTCTGTATCCACAAGACTTCCAACCCACTGACCTGTGATTTTCCTGCATTCAACATCATTGCATGTGTTTTATGAGTCTGAAGAGGGCTTTATAGATTGATATTGGATATATGGGCTAATAATGGACTTATGGACTTGATGGGACTGCTCTGGGATGTTTTCTCAATATTCAACTCCTCTTGTATATAAAGCTCTTTCTTATAAACGTATGAATGCCTCTCTGGATTTGTTGATCTAGTCAACCCAGACTAACACAATGAGAGTGAGTATTGAGTAGGACCACATCATATGAACTTAGATTAGAACTACGGTTAAGGGGGAGCTAAACATCTCTTTATGAAAATGTGGTTTATATGTCTCTGGTCCACTTTAGAGACACCACTATGGGACATTATAAATCATCCCAATGGTGTATAGAGAGATTCTATTGTTAGTGTAATTAATATAGTCAATGGTATAGAATTTGACATACTGTGGAGAAAAGGGATGTAAACAGGTACAGGATAAATTTTTAGATTAAACATAGATTGTTGACTTGTACAGATTAAAATTTTATGTGACTGGATACTGGTTAAACAATGAGGGTTGAAAATAGGGCAAATTTTTCAATAACACTCATTCACAAAGACAGAACTATGTCTGCACTAAGGCAAAGAGAGTGTGAAAATAGTGAACTATATAATATTCTTGGGTTGCCATTTACTGGGCACCATCAAAATAAGAAATTTGAACCAAGTTCAATGATTTCCTATACCATAACCTTGGTATAGTAGTAATCAGCTTCTTCTCACAATAGAGCATTTCAGCCTTCAATCCAAGGGAATATTTCAGTTCCTTTAATCTGCTATTAGTAAGCTTAAGGTAAAGTCTGGTTCAATTAGTGGGTTTCCAAATCAGATCCTTCTAGTGTGACCTATGAAGGATGTTGTGTACTTTGTAAGGACAGGATCTAATGTGCCACAAGTGTATAACATGCAATCTGGGTCACTGTAGGCTGGATAAAAACTTAATCAAAGTGCAAGATTAGGAATGTAATGCCCAGTATATTTTCCCATTGGTGGTGACAGTCTATATAATTAACGTGAAGTGTTTGACTTTTTACAGCAGATATGTACACACACCAACACTACCAAAGGATAAGGAATTTCCACACAAATAGTATTTTGGTTTTGTTTTTAATTTTATTTTCCTCCCTTACTTTTTCCCATGTGAGCTCAATCTCCCTGTGAATATGAATGCCTCCAAGGTGGACATAGTCATGCCCAGCAGCATCACCCCCAACTGGGCAGACCCACCAAATGCAGGTATACTTTTCTACTTGGCCCCTCCTTCTTGGAAAGCCTCACAGCTGGTCACTCCCAGAATGTACCCTGCATACCCTGAACCAGGATATTATAATTAATCTGGCTATTGTTTAATATTGCTCTCTTTCGATGTTGTAATTAATCCATTAATTTTTGTCTTCTTGCTTTTGTCATGCTTGCTTGCTTAACTCAAATGTCCTTGATGAATGAGTGAAATGTTTTTTGTGGGTTTTGCCTTTATAAGCTTTCCTAGTAATGTCACTTGGGACTGCAGCATGTGAAAATAGTTCAGATTCCCTGCAGTCGGCATGCCTTAATAAAGACTCTTCTAAATTTTCAAAACACCACAGTGGCTATTATTTAACCTACAACATTGGGCTGCTAACCACAAGGTCAGCAGTTTGAATCCACCAACCCCTCCGTGGTAGAAAGAGTTTTTCTACTTTTGTAAAGATTTTTAGTCTCAGAAACCTGCAGGGGCAGTTCTACTCTGTCCTATAGTTTTGAGATGAGTCAGAATCTACTTGATGGCAGTGAGTTTGTTTTGTTTGTTTATTTGTTCACATCCCTAGTTACTAAAGGGAATTCACTGGAGGCTTAATGGTTTCGGGCTTTTACTGATATCCAAAAAAGCATCTCTATATCTGAAAAGGAAGTACTGGTAGTGCAATTGTTAAGCACTGGGCTGCAAACCAAAAGGTCAACTAGTTGGATTCACTAGCAGCTTTATAGGAACCATGGTGACATAGTGGTTAAGTGTTGGGTTCTAATCCACAATGTCTGGAGCTTAAAACCACCAGCCCCTCCTAGGGAAAAAGAAAGGGCTTTCTACTCCCATAAACTGTTACAGTCTCAGAAATCCACAAGGACAATTCTACCCTGTCTTATAGGGTCACTATGAGTCAACATCATCTTAATGGCAGTGAATTTTAATTTTTTGAGAGCAATTTTATGGTAGAAAAGACTTAGTGATCATGGTAGTAAAGGCCTTAAAAACTAGACTACAAAATCCTATAGGGCAGTTGTTGTACACTGTCATATGGTGTCACTATGTGTCAGAATGGATCCAACAGCACACAATAAGACATGTCTAAAAACAATATTGCTGGTATTGTTAGAAACTGCTTTAAACTTATACACAATTGTGGATAGGAGCTTTTATTTTCATTTTCTTCCAGATTATATCATCCATTTATTCAAGAGAAATATGGTGCTGTTTCACAGAGTAGGAAGAACCCTGTTCTTTCTAGAGATGTTCAGCTACTACTTTATTTTGTGCTGGGAGCAAGTTGCTAGCAGTAGCACTAGGTCCTAAGGTAATAACAACAATTCCCTGTAATCTCCACGTAGTGTCTCCTGTCCCAGTTACAAGCTGTACATGAGTGATCTGTGTTTGGAGCTGCCTTGCCTCATCGGTGTTTAATCACTCAATCCTTGGGTCAAGCAGAGATGAATCCGTTCTTTTAGTATTCCAATTGAAGAAAGTAAAATCTTCTGACGTCTATGTATGAAATCATAAAAAAATCTGTTTTAAAAGAGTTACTCCAACTCCTGTAGTGCTTACAGTTTGGTCATCATGGTTGGCAGTTCAAAACCAAGAGCAGCTCCTCGGGAGAAAGGTTAGAATTTCAACTCCTGTAAACTGTTACAATCTCAGACCACAGGGGGTTGCTATGAGTTGGCATTGACTTGGTGACTGTGAAACCTTGGACAATGACAGTATCTGTGATGTGGCCAGGTTAGAAGTATCATTCACCTATTTTCTGCCTTGATGTAAGGCTTCCCTCATGTCTGTAAATATAAAAACATTAATTAAAAAGAAACAATTGCCATTGAGTCAATTTTGTCTAATGGTGACCCAATGTGAGTTTTCAGTGACTGTGACTTTTTGGAAGCTAGCAGCTAACCTTTCTTCTGGAGTACCTCTGAGTGTTGTAGGGAATACAACTAGTAAGAATCCCAGGCTGTGATGAAAACAAAGCAACTCCTAAACCATCCCTGGATTCATTCACCAAACTTTTTTTGCTTTTGTTTTTACTATTACTTTCAGAAAATTGGGTGTGGATCTGGTAGCTTGCTTTCTGCATGAATGAACATAATCTGGAAAACATAATTTTGAAGTTTGCTGAGGCAGGGACAGCGAACAGAAAGTGAAGCTGAAGCATTTTACTGCCTCAGCCCAGAAAAGGTTCTGGTTCGCTGGCAAGCTCTAGTCACAGGACCCAGTTTACTTTCAAGAGAGGAAAGGAAATGTGATCACTATGAATACTAAATATCTGCCAATAACAACGATGAGAGAAAGTCATTCTACCTGGAGATAATGTCGGACCTTATTTAAAAGGAATAAACACGACAATTCTTTTGAACACATTTTTGTCGTGATTTCATACCCATGAAAGTGCTGTAGACATGTTGCCTAAGCTGAGGTATTTGAATGATGCAACTCAGATTTACTAGTGTACATACCAACACAGTGCTTAACTCTACTTGTTATAAAAATACCTAGCTGTCTTCCCTGAAGTGCTAAGAAGAGGAAAAATGGCCAAAAGAGGATTGCTGTTTTTTAGCTGTCTTAGAAGGTGTTAGACAGGGTTCTCTAGAGAAACAAAACCAGAATGCTAATAATTTTATATATATTTATACAGATAGACATAAGAAACTGACAGTTAATTAAACTATAAAGCAGTACAAATGGCTCAGTGCAACTCCTTCCTATGAGACAGTTGTGAGAAGCTGGCAGTCCTTCAAGTATTCAGGGCCACCAGGTAGTCCTCTGTAAAGCAGTTCAGGATATCCAGGCACAGGCAGCAAACAGAAAGACAGGTCACCAACAGTCATCCAGATGACAGGGTCCAACAGTCTCCAGCTCAAGAGATATAAATTCCAGTGGTGTGGCAAAGCAGGTCTTGAAGGAACCTCACATTACAGCAACACAGTCCACGGGTTAGGTGTCCCACAGGTAGTGCAGCTTGCAAATTCAGGCAAAGAATAAGCAAGGCAGTCCCACACTGGTCTGATGATCAAAGAGGAAGAGACAAGAAAGGCGAGGCTCGCTGAACCATTTATCTTTCCACCCTTCAATTAATTACACATGTGTTTATTGGCCAGGTTGGCACGATTAACTACCTCAGTAGGAATTCTTGATGATCATAAGTCTAATAGGGGAGAAAAATTGCCCAGTTCTGAAACATCTTCATTATCTCCAGCAAATTGATCATTGCAGTCATTGGGCTACTCCATCTCACAAAGGATATCCCCATGCTCACCAAGCATACTACCTTCCTATTGATCTTTCCTGACAACATGCCAAAAGTCTTAAAAGGTGGACTGCAAAAACTGCAAGTCATTTCTAAACTTCATTTCCAGTTTCCCCTGAATATCATTTGCTTAGAATCTTACCCTATTTTCTTTCCTTGATTGCAATGTCTTAGCATTCATGATCTTCAATATCAGATTCCACATTTATGACAATGAAAATTGTCATTTAAAAAAAATTGATTCTCACAGAGGAGGCAAGAATAAAATGGTAGCACTTTCTTGACATTCTCACCTCTTACTAGGTCTTCTTTGATGCATCTATCTTCTATGGATAGCATTTGCAGCATAGGCAAACCTGTATCTAAGAATGAAATATAATGAGTTTTTCTAAAAATGAAGGCATGGGAAGATGTCGGTTTTGACAATGATTCACCTGTAACCTGAAGAACCAAGATCAGCACAATGTAATGCTTCTGCTCAGTAGGAATCTCTTCTTTAGAAAATTTTTATCTCAATATGACAAACATCTCTACCATAGTTCATATCTACCATTGTTTAATCTTCAGTGCTTACCTCTCATAGCCAAATATCACACTGAATTGCATCTAGTTTAAATACACCCCAGCCAACTCTAATTGCTGTTGGGTCATCTCCAACTTGCATCCACTCACGTCTGTCATAAAACTTGTGATCCATGGGGCTATCAATAGCTGATAGTTTTTCTTTTGAATAGCTTACCAGTTATTTCTTTTGAGGTGTCTGAATATGTGTTGCAACTGCTTTGTTGTGTCCAGGATCTCTTGGTCTCAAAACCCAAAGAATGTGCTCAAGAATCATAAAAAAAGGCAAGCAGAAAACAGAATTTATTTGGAAAGGAAAGAAAGGCACCTGACTAAGCAGGTGGGGACTTGAGTTGCCACAGAATGAACTGCCTCTAGGGGTTTTTTTATCAGGTGTTGGATACTTGAATTGTCCATCTCTGGTTATGAACGAACCGATACCAGCACTGGCCCTATTTCTTGCTTCTAACAAAATTTGATCATGCTCTTCTGTTTGCAAGGTCTTGCCTGGGATGGACAAGGAAGCACATAATCAAAAGTCAGTAAAAAGAGTCCTGGTGATGAAGGGGAGACATGTAAAGGAGTCCATGTAGAAAAAGAATTTTTTTGAAATTGATTGGGGTAGCAATTGTACAGGACAATATTCTGCAGAACATGATTGAACTATGGAATGTTAGGATATATATTAATTAAAAATAAATAAATTTTAAATTAAAAAAAAAGTGTCTTGGGTTTGATGACCTCAGAATTAGAACCAGTCTAGGTTTTTGCCTGCAGGCATAAGATTGGATTGTCCTAGGCTGTTGAGATAACCCTTAGAGGTACTCTGTGTCTCCCAATGCTTCCCTACACTGGACCTCTTTCTTTCACTCTGCCTCATGACTAGTTAAATCCTATCTCTCAGTTGGACTCAAAGTCACCACCCATTCAGTTCTCAGTTGTGTTACCCATTTTTACCACCCTGCTATGCCAATATGTCTTTAGGGATTCTGAAAAAAATGTAGTATATATACAAGGGGCTTCAAAATATTCCTGAAAAAATGAAATTAAATGATAACTAAATTTTTTCAATAAACTTTTTGAAGTTCATGATATGTAACAGAAATCAAAGGTCATATTTATTTCTTACTCCTTTCAAGGCTGAAAGAAGAATGTTCTCAACCATTTATGCATATAACTTTGAGACAAATGAGTGTGAATTTAAAAGTCCTTTGTAATCAGTTCCCCCCACCACACACACACACACACACACACACACACACACACACACACAGAAGGCAACTCATTCTATGAGGAAAATGTAAATCACCATGAAGCTTCATAATATTGCTAGAAACAAGAATAATGTCTCCACTCTAGGGAAGACCACTGTGCCACACACAAAGACGAGGGAAGCCAGTTTTGGAGATCTGGAAACCTCACCAAGCCAACAATGTTTTCACTCTTTTCTACAACTAAAACATCACACAGAAAAGCACACAAATAATTTTATGGATAATTTATTTTGACTCTGAGGATAGGATTTGATCCATCATGCCCAACTAAAAAAATGGCAGTTCTGACCATAATTGTGAACTTGGGTGTGTGAATAAGAGACATCACATTAGACTTCCAATAAGTGTCCAGAGGCAATAGGCAGGTTTATTGCGCCAACCTGGCCAATGAACACACGTGAGATTAATTGAAGCGGGGGCAGATAAATGGCTTCACAAGCCTCACCTTTCTTGTCTCTTGCTCTTTGATGATGAGACCAGTGTGCATCAGCCTTAGCTTTTTCTCTGCTTCAATTCGCAAGGTACACTATCCGTAGGACACCTAATCCTGCACTGTGTCGCTATAGTTTGAGGTTCCTTCAAGACCTGCTTTGCCACGCTACTGGAGTATACATCACTTGAGCTGGGGACTGTAGGATCCTGTCATCTGGCTGATGGTTGGTGACCTGCCTTGTTGTTTGATGCCTGTGGCCAGATAGCCTGAATTGCTCCACAGAAGACTACCTGGCAGTCCTCAAGACTTGAAGGAATGCCAATGTCTCACAGCTCCTGCATGGGAGTGAGTTGCACTGAGCTGCTTATTCTGCTCTATAGATTAGTTTACTGCTTATTTCTCATGTTATCTATCAATCTATATAAATATATGTAAAATCACTAGTGTCCTGGTTTTGTTTCTCTAGAGAAACCTGCCTAACGGAGCATATCTCAGAGATATTGTAGATTCATTTCCAAATCAAAAGAGTGAGTCACACTTTAAAATTTTTCCCATTGTCTAGAAAAGTTATGTGTACACAATATTATAGTCTATTAAGAGGAAAATAGTACTGTAAAAATGTTTACAATTTTGTGAGGAGTACCAAAATATGACACAAAGACAAGAAATGCATATCTGGAAAATGGAATAGGTGCACCTGCTTAACAAAAAGTTGACATAAACCTTCAATCTGTAAAAAGTGTATTAACTGTGAAGTGTCATAAAGTGAAGAAAATTGAAATGAAGTTTGCTTGCTAAGTAATGTTCTTTGAGTTGACTTGGCATATTTGATCTTTGCAAATCACCAGAATATGGGGCTCACCATTTACATTATTTGGTGTAGCAATATAGACCTATGCATTCTCAGGGTCACTGCTTTAAGCACTGCTTTGCATACCTCATTTCTTACTGGTCAGCATAATTTCTACTGCTGTCAGCTTGAGTTTCATTTGTTGGAGCAAACACAGGCGGTGTCCAAGAGGACATTAAGTCAAATAATCCATCCAAATTTATTGAGCATAGAATATTGAAAAGTGAAGAAACTGTGATATATGTGAAAGGAAGGCAAGATTATCTGGTGGAACCCTATTAAATATCAAGAGCACTAGGGAGATGACATCAAATAAATCACTAGTGGTCTGCACCTCACAAGAATACCCTTTGGTACCTGGCAAGGTAGGTGAGGAGTTGGACACAAGGCAGAAAAGCCAGTTGGTTCTTATAAAATGTGATGAAAACACCGGCATCCCCGGAGTGCTTGCACATAACTCCATTCTCAGCCCAACTTAAGTGAGAAATCCACAAAACTCCCATCTAAAAGCTTCCCTCTTACTACAGAGGCAGTAAAGTCTTTGCTGGTCTATGGACCAGCAGATTTTCTAAGATCCTGATGCTGGCTGTGCTACCTCAGGGACCAGTCAATTCCAAAATCCATTGCTCCTTGAGTTCAGTGTACCAATAGCACTCAGCAGTAAATCAGCTGTATAAGGGGTATAAACTGTATAAAATGGTTCTAACTCCTCCTGAAGAACAGAGAACTGTAAAGCCTTAGACCAGAGACATAATTCACAAATATAGTTAAGCTTATAAGACTGAAGATAGAAAACCAGAAATGACAATTTATAAACAACAACTACAAAACAAAAAGTGAAAGAAAATGCTATAATTATGCACAGGAAGTCAGGTAACAGGTAAACATTGATATAGAAAAGAGTGTTTAAGCTTAGGAAGATAGAAATACATTACAGTGTAACTTAAAAATATAACCAAAATAAGAAACATGTAAGGACTTGTGGATTTTGTTAGGTTCCAACAAGTCAATTCCAACCCATGCTGATGCTATGCATAGCAGAAAGAAACACTGCCTGGGCCTTCCTTTTCATCACAACTGTTTTGATTCTAGAGTCTATTGTTGTCGTCCTGTGTCAATTCATCTCATTGAGGGCCTTCCCTTCTTTCACTGCCTCTCTACCAAAGTAATGTCTTTCTCCAAGGACTAGTTTCTCATGACAACTTGTCCGGGCTTAATTAACACAAAACTGAAAACAACAAATAAAACCTGGTTAATAACAACAACAACAAAACAAACTCAGCACAGAAAAATAAATGGTACAAAAATAGGTAATGAAAAAGCCACAAAATGCATAAAACAATCATTAAATAAAATTGAAAAAATAAATAAATGACATGTTTACACACTTAAAATATTGAGCTATAATTGACATGATACAATTTAATAGTTTATTTATATCAAAAGGGCTGTGTGATCATCACCATTATCAACTCTGGGACCTTTTCTTCCTTTTGCACACATTGATGTTGACTACTCATTTTTCCATCCTCCTCTTCAGTGTCCTCAGGCAATGATCAATCCAACTACTGTCTTGGTAATTACACCTATCCAGGTTTCCTTATACAGATAAACATACAAAAGAAGGGCAAAACACAAATAAGGACCCATCAACAATGACCACATGAAACAGATTAAAACCACAATCTAAGAGAATGCAAAGAATATTACAATTTTAGAATAAATTCACATTAGGTCCAAAGGGACATTAAATTACAAGGTATTACATTCCAGCCCAAGTACATATTCTAAAATCTACTTCAAGAATGCTCTTTGTCTGATTTGTTAATGTTCCTAGTTTATGTGCATTAAGGAATCATTGGGTACTTATCCATACAAGATCTCTGCAAATGGATTTGGGGTTACCGCTATGATCCACAGCTTTCTGTAAAGTGCTTACACACAACTTTCAATGAAGGACAAAACAATTGGAAAGAAACTTAACAAAGACACAGAGAATCTTAACAATGAAATCAACTAACACCCCAAAACACAATTTCAATAACACAAGTAACCAACCTCATAAACATATAATGGACCCTACAGTCTAAAGAACAAAATAAACATTCTTTTGCATATACATGAATAATTATCCAGTATTGACCATTTTTAGGCCACAAAATAAATCTCACTAAATTTTAAAACATTGAAATAATTCTAAGCATCATCTCAGTTCCCAATGTTATAAATTAGAATTCAATACTAAGAGAATCAGTGGAAAAAATCCAACACATTGAACAATCATGCTGAGAAAAGTATGGAGTAAATTACTAAAATGTGAACTAAAAATATTTCTAAAAGTAAATATTGAGTAAATTAATAAAATTTAAACTAAACATTTTTCTAAAAGTAAATAAAAACAGATACACAATACACAAAAACCTTTTGGACACAATAGAAGTATCATTCACAGGAAAAATTACAGCAATAAACACACACATCTAAAAAGATGAAAGAATAAAGTGTAAAAAAACAGTAAAAATTTACAAAGCCCTACAATCTGAGAAGAAAGGAAACAATGATCAGAGAACTAATACATGAAACAGTAAATTAAAAAACAAAAACAAGTCTAAGAGTTAGTTCTTCAAAATGATTAACAAAATTGACAAATACTAATCAATTTAACAAAGGAAAAAGAACATATAAGGAATACATATAAAAAATTAAATGAGCCACCTCACAAAAGAAACAACCAAAATAAAAAGAATAAGAATGAAATACTACACATTATTATACCAGAAAAATAGAGTTTCCGCAAGAAAACTACTGAATTTAATTTAAATATTCAGCAAAGAGGCAAGGTATGAGACAGACATTCTAAAATTAGCCTGATTTCGTTATACCAATGCAAGAACACTGAAAAGGAAATTTTAAAAACAGCATCATTTACCATAGCTAAAATATTTAGGAATAACTCTAACACTATCATAAGAAACAGAATGAGATACACGTAAGTAAATAGTATGTTATGCTCATGAATATGAAGAATTTACTATGAAAAGCAATCTATAAATATAATGCAATCCTGATTCAGAAACTATTAACATTCTTAAGATATGGGGGTAGGGGGACAATCATGAATTTATATGGAAAAGAAGACACCTCAGATAAATATGACTGATGAACAAAGTGGGTCTCAAACTTTTTCATTTCTAAATGTATTATACAGCTAACTCACTACTATCAAGTCCTTTCTTTTTCATAGCAACCCCACTGAAAACAATGGAACTGCCCCTCTGAGCTCTCATGACTGTAGCTCTCTACTGGAGTAAAAAGCCTCATTTTTCTCCCATGGAGGGGTTGTAGTTTTGAACTGCCCACTATGCAGTTAGCAGCACAATTGTAACCCACTATGCCACCAGGACTCTTCAGTCAAAACAGCCTGCTATTTATACAATGACAGGCACACAGAGGAATACATGATGAAGTGAAATTTCTTAATATGACTTTTCTATCCAAGTATCTGTAACTCCTACAAAATGATTAGGAGAGATTCTGAAAACAGGGCATATGTTTGCATAATAACACTAATAGAGAGGATTGTTACTATGCCTCCTGGGTATATGCAGGAACCACTTGAAGCAATAGCAGAGAAAACCCAGGACCACTTTTAAAGAGCACATCCAAGTATTCTATCTAAAATGACAGAGACTACCAAAACTAGTGACACCAGGCACTGTGGCATGACCACTCAGAGAAGCAGTAGGTACCTTCTGCTCTGTGGCCCAAGACTGGAACATTGAGATAGCTACAGGCAAGCTGGCTTGTTTGACAATAGAGGCAAAATCAAAGGGACCACATGGCTAAGAGACTGAGGACTAGAGAGACACTTGGCTATTACGTGGCTGAGGGGCTAGGAGCCAGCAATATTGGTGGCCAACAAACACATGAAGAAATGCTCATGATCATTAGTCATTATACAGTGCAAATCTAAACACTAATGAGGTATACTTTTACTCCCTATTAACAGCACAGACTACTCAAACAATAAATACTCTTAAGGGTGTAGAGAATTAGATTCTCAAGCACTGCTGGTAGTACTGTAAAGTGGTACAACCACTGTTGAAAATGGTATGGTATTTTCTTTAAACATTGAAACTAGCATACTATTTGATCCTGAGATTCCACTACCAATTACATATTCTAAAGGAAGAATAACTGGGACATTTACAATAGAGAATAGATGACATTTCATCTTTAACCTATGAGAACATCCTGGATGAATAGGTGCACAAATTATGGAACATGCACATAACTGAATATTAAGCAACATTTAAAAATAACAAGAAAAAACACCTCATAATGTAGATTAACCTAGAAGTTATTACATGGAGTGAAATGTGCCCATCATTGGAGTATAAACACTGAATGAGTTCATTATTATAAAAAGTCAAGGAAAGGATTAAATGCAGGAAAAAAGTTATTATGGGGGAAAAGAAGAAAAAAATCACCAAGACAATAGACATGCATTAATTTGGGTGAAGGGAAAGGCAACATAAAATAAGAGGGCGACTAACACAATCACTAAAGAAAAAGGAAGACTTTATGAGATGTGCAAGAGTTACAGACAATAAAGTAAATATGATTAAGTACACAATTCTACATCATCAGAAATTAAGTCTACAATTAAATATTTAGGGAAACAAGCAAGAAAAAAAGGTCCGAATAGGTGCAAAGGTGAAAAAATACATATGATGACCATATGTGTGTTTCTTAAACATATGTGCTGTCAAAATTTGTATTTGTAATAGCTCAAACAAGGGACAAATATTTGCAAACATCTTCATTAAAAACCAACACCTGAAGAAATAATTCACTGGGTGTAGAAACTTGGGAACCCAACCACAGGAGACATCAGGTCAATTGGCCTAACATAATTCAAAAGACAATGCAATACGTCCTATTTTGAGGAATAGAGATGGATCTAAGGTAAAACTATTGGTCTCTTCCCTTCCAGAGCAAAGACCAATGGAGAAAACCAAATGTGTATGGAAACAATGAGTTCAAAGCCATAAAGAATCACACGAATTTCAGTCTCTACCACCTTAAGATTAGAATAACTACATGGTGCCTGGTTATCAGTGCTGACCGCTCAGAAAGGGATTACATTAGAAGGCCCTCAATGTTGTTGTTAGATGCTATCAAGTTGCTCACTTCTAGTTACCCTATGTGCAACAGAATAAAACACTGCCCTGCCTGCACAAACCTCACAATTATCCTTACGCTTGAAGCCATGGTTAAAGCTACTGTGTCAATCCATCTTGTTGAGGGTTGTCTTCTTGACTGGACTCTCATGATAACATGTGCAAAGCACAGGAGTTGAAGGCTCACCAGTCCTCCTTCTAAGGAACACCCTGGCTACACTTCTCCCAAGGCATATTTCTTTGTTCTTTCAATCTACTTCACTAGCACCATAATGAAAATGCACTGATTTTTCACAGGTCTTCCTCATTCAATCTCCAACTTTCACATGCATATGAGACAATTGAAAATACCATGGATTGGGTCAGGCACACCTTAGTTTTCTAAGAAAATCTTTGCTTTTTATCACTTTAAAAAGGTTTTGTGCAGCAGATTTATTCAATAAAATGCATCCCTTAATCTCTGAACTGCTGTTTCCATAAGCATTAGTTGTAGAGCCAAGCAAGAAAAAAATCCTTGACAACATCAATCTTTTCACAGTTTATCATGATATTTGTAACCTATTGGGTCATTTGAGAGCATTTTTGTTCATTTTTAAACATTAATTTAAAGTACATATTGACAGCTACAATCCTTGGTCTTTTATCAACAAGTACTTCAAATCCTCCTCACTTTCAGCTAACAAGGCTGTGTCATCTACGCATGGAAAGCTGTTAAAAAAGCTTTCCTCAAACCTGTTACTATTTTGTTTTCATATGGCCCAGCTTCTCAGTATACAGATTGAATAAGTATGGTGAAAGGATACAAATTTTAGGGACAATTTCCTGATTATAAACCAGCTAGTATGTCCTTGTTGTGTTCATACAACTGCCTCCAGATCTATGTACAGGTTCCAAAGGAGCACAATCAGGTGCTCTAGAATTCCTATTTTTATCAAGGCTATCCATAGTTTTTTTTTTTAATCATTCATACAGCCAAATACCATTGCATAGTCAATAAAAACACAAATAAACATCTTTCTGATATTTTCTTTTTTCAGCCAAGATCTATCTGTTGCCAGCATGATATTCCTTGTACTACATCCTCTCCTGAATAGCCTTGATTATCTGATTGCTCTCTGTCAATGCACTGCTGCAACTATTGTTGGGTGATCATCCACAAAATTTTACTTGCATGAGATATCAATGATATTATTCTATAATTTGAGCATTCTGTTATGTCACCTTTCTTTGGAATAAGTACAAATATGAATTGTTACCTGTTGGCTGACCAGGGAGTTGTCTTCCAAATTTTGTGGCATAGACAAGTGAGTGTTTCCAGGGCTTCATCAGCTTGCTGAAGCATTTACATATTTCCATCAATTCTTGTATCATTTTTTGTTGGCTAAATCTTTTAGTATAACTTGAACTTCTTCCTTCAGTACCTTTAGTTCTTGATGAGGCGCTACCTTTTGAAATTGTTGAATATCAACTGGCTCTTTGTGGTATAGGCACTCATATTCTTTCTATCTTCTTTTGATGCTTCCTGCATTATTCAATATTTTGCCTGTAGCAACTCAGCCGCACAATATCTAATGCCAGTAAGTTCACTCGTTTCTCACTCACTGACACCAAGTGGATGCTAACTTATAGAGACACTGTAGGACAAAGAACTTTCCCTATGGTTTTCTGAGACTGAAACTCTTCAAAGGACTAGAAACCTTCATCTTTCTTTTTTGAGGACAGCTGGTGGTTTCCAAAAGCCTACCTTTTTTTTTTTATTTGCCAGTGGGATCTAGATGGGGTCTAAGAAACAGTTGTGTGAATGACAGGAAGAGATTAAGAGGCAGACAAAAGTTTTAGGATGCTCACCTCCTCCATGGTATCAGGAACCAGGCAGGTCTGAGTAGGAGAGAGAGTGTAAATGCATTCTTATACCAATTTATATAGTCTTGGGCATGCAAGCCACCCTAACTACAGGTAACTACATACATAACACAGGAGCTTAACCATAGAGATCTCTGAACTCAGAGGGGGAGTAACCTAACTTGTGAGCAGAGAGTATCTGTTTCCTGACCTGGGAGAACACTAGCAACATGTCTGCTCCTATAAATAAAGCTGCCAGCAGATAGCAATCATGTAAGAGCTAACTTTAGGGTAGCACTATTAGGGGAGGATATTGTGGGGATGATTTTTAATTATGAGACTGTTACTAGGACTCATCTCCAATTCATAAATATGAAGGCCGCCTTCCACCCAGAACCCTGGTCTTCCTGGCTTTTTAGTTATGAGAATAACTTCTCCATCCTCAGTTTCCCACCTTTCCAACTTTTATTTTATATAAAATTCAAAAGAGCCACCAAGGCTACATAATGTTTTTTTCATACTTCCTAGATTTCTATAGAAACAGCATGTCATCGCAAGGACAACAATTATGACTTTAAACAAGACAGTAAGGCTAGAACCTAAGCTATGCAAAATGCTATGAACCCAGGCACGTGGGTCAAGCCTCTCTAAGCCATCTACCAGTTGTTTATTTCAGAGTTAGGGGATGACCTTATCCCATTCTTAAATGTATAGGAAATTTCCTTTTTTAGCTGATTAGCATCGAAATAAAAGTTTCCTTAAACCCCTGCAAATGATTTCTAATTAAGCCAAATCATGTAAGGTTACATCATATGGATAAAGAGTAACACAAAAATCAGTAATATTCCAATCACATTTCAGTATCAATGATGCTGCAAATCCATGATTTGATCTAGCCACTACAGAATTTGTTGCAGCTTAGCCATTTTTCCTTCCAGTCTATCATCTACCTTTGCCTGAGTGGTCCAGAGTTGGTGTGAATCCGTCTGCCACTTTTGTACACAATGTTCATTTTGATCAAGTCAACACTCCTAATACTACTGCAGCAGTGGTGCCAATAGTTATAATTTCAATAACGGTTGCAATAATCATTCCCAACAATTGATGAGGTATTTTTAACATCTCCAACATGAACTGCAACATGAAGGAAATGTCCGGACTGCCTTGACATTGGCAGTTCATCTGCATTGAGACCCACACCCTTTAAGATGAGCACACTGTCTTTAAACAGAGCATGGTTAATGCAAGTATACAGTCTACAGTCAGAACAGGTGGCACTCGAAGCAATTTCATTTATCAAGATGTTGCCAACAGCAAATACATAGAGCAGCTTTACATTGGAAAGTATATTCTGTGTCTGGTTTTTTAAATAAGTATACGTGGAATCAGGTTGACTGGTACCTGTAAAGCTTCCTGTATATCCTGTGAAGGGTTTAGTGGAAAGAAGTATTCTCCATAGGTCCCACTGTTCATGTCCTGTTTCAGGTTTCTATAATCAGGGTAGAAGAGGTGCAAGACCTCCCTCATTCCATGCCACCAGTTGTGGCCCAGTGGTAGCAATACCATCCGAGGTTTTGTGCCATTTGCAAGTACTGACATAGTCACATGACGTAAATTTGGATGATTCAGAGCAATTGGTTAGAAATTTTCCATTGGACCCCAGTCAATGATAGTAGCAGTATCATTTCTTAATACTTTTCCATGTGGACCCGCGAACTTGAGTCATTTGAGTCTATTGGATTAGAAATGCCAGTAGCTTATGATCTTATAGGTTTCTATGTCTCTTATCATATTCTGTAAATGCTTCTCCCACTACCATGTAGAACCATGATCAGTGTTGTTAAATATTAGCCAGTTATTCCAACCTTTTGATTTAATGGCTAAACAGCTCGAGCTGGCACCCATCACAAAGGAAACACCTCAAAGCCAAAGGTAAAATTAAACCCCCCTACTTTCTTCCTCAGGGTACTTGGCTATCCCATTTCCCCAAGTCCCTGGAATCCATACAGAATTATTTACACATATGATAGGGCTTGTTTGGGTCGACTCTACAGGAGAGAATGGGGAACATAAATCCAATAAGCATGGTTAGCACCTACACCACTGGTGACAGATATGACTGCAACCATTAATAGAAACATACTTTCAGGGGTTATATGTCTGCCAGTATTTGCTAGTATTGTCTGTGCTTGGCGTTTCATCAGCTTAACTGGGAGCGGAGGACAAGGGTGACAGGGGGTTGGCGGGTGGAGGCTGATAGTTGGTGAGTGCCTAGCACCTTTTTCTTCACAGCAGGGTCTCTTTATTATGTGTAGGACTGCCATCTCCTTGATTGGAATGGATTGGGTCAAAAGGGCTAGGTAGATTCTTTCCCTTATCTTCCTGGACAGGCTATCAAAAGAGATAGCATCTTGGGTCTTAAAGGTGTGAAGGTAAACAAGTGCCCATCTAGTTCAGAAGCAACAAAGCCAATATGGAAGAAGAACACCAGCCTACGTGATCATGAGGTGCCAAAGGGATCAGTTATCAGGCATCAAAGAACAAAAAATCCTATCATTGTGTGCTCACCTCCCTGATATGTTCGCTGAAGACAAATGGGTGCATAAGCAAATGTGGCAAAGGAAGCTGTTGGTTCCCGGCTATCAAAAAATATATTGTCTGGGGTCTTACAGGCTTGAAGGTAAACAAGTGGCCATCTAGCTCAGAAGCAACAAAGCCCACATGGAAGAAGCACACCAGCCTGTAAAATCACGAAGTGTCAAAGGGATCAGGTATCGGGCATCATCAGAACAAAAAAATCTTACCATAGTGAATGAGGGATGGGCGGTGCGGAGTGGAGGCCCAAAGCCCATTTGTAGGTCACTGGACATCCCCTACAAAAGGGTCTCAGATAGGAGATGAGCCAGTCAAGGTGTGATTTAGCAATGATGAAACATACAACTTTCCTCTAGTTCCTAAATACTTCCTCCCCACCCACTGTCATGATCCCAATTCTACCTTACAAATCTGGCTAGACCAGCGGATGCACACTGGTACCGATTGGAACTAGAAACACAGGGAATCCAGGACAGATAATACCTTCAGGACCTGTGGTGAGAGTGGTGGTACTGGGAGAGTGGAAGAAGAGTGGGTTGGAAAGGGGTAACTGATTACAAGGGTCTACATGTGACCTCCTCCCTGTTGAATGGACAACAGAAAAGTGGGTAAAAGGAGACATCAGAAAGTGCAAGAAATAACAAAATAATAACATAAATTATCAAGGGTTCATGAGGGAAAGGGAGTGGGGAGAGAGGGGGGAAATGAGGAGCTGATGCCAGAGGCTTAAATGGAGAGCAAATGTTTTGAGAATGACAAGGGCAATGATTGTACAAATGTGCTTTACACAATTGATATATATATATATATATATATGGATTGTGATAAGAGTTGTATGAGCTCCTAATGAAATGATTTTAAAAATTCCAAACATCAATTGTATCAAACATATTTGTCCATCTGTTGCCATCATCATTTCTAAAACATTTTATACTTCAGCCCTTAGTATCAGCTCCTCTCTCCGCCCACTCCCTCATCTTTGACCTTTGTGAATCCTTCATCAATTATATCATTATTATTTAGCATGTTACACTGTCCTTTGTCTCCTGTCTGTTATTTGTCCCCCTTCGGGTTTAGGGGGTTGTATATCCAACCTTCTGATGGTTTCCACCCTTTCTCTCCATTTCCCTTTCCTAGCCATCCCCCCTATCCTCATGATATTGCTACTCCCACTACTGGTCCCGAGGGGGTTATCATTCCTGAATTCTATTTGTCGAGAGTTCTTATCTGTGTTCTCCAGTCTAGCAAGATTTTTAAGGTAGAACTGGGTCATGGTATTGGGGGGTGGGGGTGGGGAGCATTCAGGAGCTAGAGGAATGATGTGTGTTCTGTATGTGTTATACTGCACCTTGGCTGAATCATCCTGTCCTTATAACACTTTTGTTGGGTGGGGGGGGGGGATAATCCATTGGCTACATTTGGGTTTTGGGTCTCCACTGCAAACCCCTTTGTTCACATCAATATATGTAACTTGCTCTTAATCATGGAGTAGCTAAGATAAATGGAAGGAATGTCAAAGGATTGAACAGAAAATTTCAAGGGGCCTATTAGGAAAATAAAGTAAAATACTAGAGTCACTGTGCCAAACAGAACTAGTAAAATTCAACCATTTCCAGAGGTAGTATATAAGCAAGAACCAAGGTAATGAATAAAAGTTCAAGGTGCACTAAAAGCATTAGCCCTAAACAATTCCAGGAATTTATAGAATATCAATTGGAATGTTCCACTGGCTGATGAAGTACTGGAAGCCCTCCCTTGTCTGTGCTAGGAATTTTGGAATACAACTACTTGACCAACTGATTAGAAGAGATTCATATTCGTATCTATTCCAAAGGTAGGTGAACCAACATAATGCTAAAATTATAAAAACAACATCATTAATACCACAGACAAGTAAAGCTTGGCAGAAGATCATCCAACAATGGT